>NW_025544776.1:7218276-7219149 GCF_000003525.1 Blastomyces dermatitidis ER-3 | reverse complement strand
TTCATTCTTCATGATATTCAGTTGAAATTTTTGACTGTGAAGAAGAAATGCTACTTCTCAAAAATGAATTGAAAGAATACAACTCTATTCAACTGAGAAAGGAGCCTGTATGACTAAATTCAATTGAGTTCAGACAAAGCAGGAGAAATGCCTCTGTTCTAGTATATACAAAAACACTTGAACAGTCAAAGATCTCTGAAGTAAGAGTAGCAGGTTTGAAAATGAGAGTTCATGAATACAAAGACTCAAGGATGAACCTCAAAGCTCAAACACAGTGTTCAAACTGTCAAAGATATGGACACTTTGCAATCTCATGTTTTAGAGACTCAAAATGTGCATTCTGTGCCAGAGATCACAAAACTAGTGAGCATAAATGTGAAACATGCTCAAAAAGAGGTGAAATTTGTCAACACACTCTGCTTAAGTGCTCTAATTGCAAAGAAAAACATGCATCTAGCTCAAAAGAATGTATGTTTGCTCCTAGAACTCAAAAGAACTGGAGAAAAGATGAAGCTCAAAGTCAATCTAGAACTGAAGAGAAGAGTCAAGCCAGTAAACTCACAACTGCAAGCTCAAAAAGAAGAAACTCTCAACTATCTAAGTCTTCAAACTCCAACTCTTCAGCTAAATGTAAACAGAACTTAAATCCTCAAACTCCTGTTAAAATTAGAGAATTGAGAAATGACTCTGGTGATAAACTAGATATAATGCAAGCAGTTGAGATTTCTACTTTTCAGAACAGTTATAATCTACTATCTGATGATAGTGATTAGATTCTACTCTACTCTCTTTTAGTATGAATATACAACAAAAACAACAAAAAAAGTTTAAAAACTCTTCAAAAATCACATTTATTCAAAATAATGTGGAGAA
>NW_025544776.1:7196426-7217522 GCF_000003525.1 Blastomyces dermatitidis ER-3 | reverse complement strand
ACTGCTAAAATCTGAAAGACAGAATGAGCTATATTGAAATTCTGGTCAAGATATCTCAAATGAAATGCTTGAGAATAGAGTGAAGCTTATTACATCTATTATTCTAATAAGTGTTAGAGATAATATTTCAAAAAGAAAATCTTCTGAGTATTTAAAACCTTGATGAAATGAGAATATCTCATCTAAAAGAAAAGAATTAGCTACTGCTAGAAGAGATTGAAAAAATGATGTAATATCTGATGAAGAGTTCAAAGCTGTCAGAAATGAATATTTTTCAGATATCAAAAGAGCTAAAACAGACTGCTGGAATAAATTTCTTGAAGAAGCACAAGAGAAGGAAATTTTTAAAGCTTTTAACTATACTAAAATAAGAAGTGTAGCAAAACTTCCAGCCTTAGAATATGAGTTTCAGAATGAATTATATACAGCAAACTCTTTTGAGGAAAAATGTCAAGCTTTCATGAGAATTCTCTTTCAGAACTCATCAGACTCAGATTCAGAATCAGAGAAAGAGAATATATCACTTCTCAACTACATTGATGAAAATGACTGGGAATGGCCTGATCTTACACAAGATGAATTAGAGTCAGCTATCTTCTCAAGTTCTGTTAAAACTGCTGCAGGTCCTGATTCAATTAATCACTTGATTATTCAAAATACATATTCCTACTTAAAGAATGAATATTTTGAGCTCTTTTTCAATCTCTTGAAAAATGGATATCATTCTGAATGCTGGAGAGAAGCCACTGAAGTGATTCTTGCAAAACCTAATAGAAAAACTTCAATTCCTAAGTCATATAGAGTAATATCTCTATTGAACTGTTTAGAAAAGGTTTTAGAAAAGATAATAGTAACTCAACTATCTTTTATAAGCTCTATAGATGATTCTCTTTTATTCAGTGAACAAATGAAAGGTAGAAAACAGTGTTCTGCAATTGACACTGTTCTCTCAGTTGTTCATGATATTCAAATAGCAAAGCATGAGGGTCTGGTCTCAACTGCAGTTTTTATTGATATAAAGGGAGCATTTGATCATGTTTCAAAGTCAAAGTTAATTCAGACATTGAAGATATTAAAACTGCCACTTTCTCTAATAAAATGAGTTAACTGTTTTATATCTAAAAGAATTATACAACTCTTCTTTGATGGAATGAAACAAGACAAGACTGAGATAAAAATAGAAGTATCACAGGGATCTTCAATCTCACTCATTTTATTTGCAATATACACTGCATATCTATTCAAAAATAGAAATATGAGAATAGTGCGATCTCCGAGTTATGTGGATGATATTGGTCTAGTCTACAGCTCAAAAACTATCAAAGAGAATTTGAAAGTAATTGAAGAAGCTGTAAAGGAAATCTTTGTTAGAGCAGATATCAATCAAATTCAATTTGATATGAATAAAACTGAGTTAATTCATTTCTTTTCTAGACTCAATGAGAAAGAACTATCTCTAACTCTTTTAAATAGAGAGATTAAACCCAGTGTAAATGTCAAATGGTTAGGAGTATGGTTAAACTCCAAGTTGAATTTTAAATATCACATTCAACAAAGAACTGTCAAGGCAGAAAGACTATTGAACAACATAATCAGACTATCAAATACAGAGAGAGGTCTATTCTTTCAGGCTATGAGACAGTTATATATAGCCTGTATCACATCAGTAGCTGATTATGGAGTTCAAGTTTGATGAAATAATCAAGGGAATTTCACTGAACTCTTTCAAAGTCTGTAAAACAGAGCCTTGAGAAGAATTCTGAGAGCATTCAAATCATCTCCTATTAAAGCAATGGAAATTGAAGCTTCAATTCCTCCTTCTGCTATTAGATTTGAAAAGGCCTGTATGAACTATGCTCTGAGAGTTGTAAAGATGAGCTCAAATCATATAATCAGAGAAAGAGTCTCTTCTTCATTTCCATCAATTAACTCTGGAAATGAACTGGATTGGAATAGATTTCTTGATTGGAATGAAAATAATTCTTCAAAGAAAATGCCTTCTCAACTGTACAGACTATGCTCTCTGATTAAAAATCAATTTTCTTCTTTAAATGTTGAAAAAGTTGATCATGAGAAGTTATCTCTCTGGAGAGAAAAGCTTGAATCTCTTATAGACTTACAAATAAGTGAACTATCAAAAGAGAAAGAATATGAACAGTATTTGAAGAGAATTTCTACAATCAATATAAAAGACTCTATTCTGGTTTATTCAGATGGCTCAAAAAATGAGAACTTGAATAGATTAGGCGTAGGCATTGCTTATACTGAAGATAATATTAATTTTATCTCAGATTTCTGGAATCTAGGCTCTGAATGTGAAGTCTTTGATGCTGAACTATTTGTAATAGTGAAAGCTTTCAAACTCATTGAAATAAAATCTCATAAAAGAGGAAATTGTTTGAAAGAGGCATGGATATTCTCTGATAGTCAAGCTGCTTTAAAAAGACTTAGAAATAGTCAGATTCATAATGATCAAATGAATCTTGAACTGATCTTAAACTCTGTTTTGAAAATTCAAAAGAGAAGAACATCAAAGCTGATAATTCATCTACACTGGGTTCCTGCTCACATGAATATTCATGGTAATGAATTGGCTGATTCAGCTGTAAAAAAGAGTGTAGAATTAAGCAGATCTATTCAAAAAATTGTGTCCTGGTCTTTTATAAAGAGAAAAATAAAAGAATCTTGTTTAGACAAGTGGAATGAAAGCTGGCAGAAACAAAAGAAGAGTATACATTATTCAAGATTTGAAACAAAACCCAAGTGGAAATCTTGTTCAATTAAATGTAAAAAGAAAATATTCTCATCTATAATACAGCTGAAACTAGGACATGGCTATTTCAAATCTTATATACAAAGATTTGATGATAGATTTGACTCAATAGAATGCTCATTCTGCAATACAAATGAGAATCCTGAGCATATTGTAATGCACTGTGCATTATACAATAGTCTCAGAGCCAGATTGAAAGAGAAGTATGATCTAAATCAATTAAATATGAGATTCTTATTCTCAACTGAGACAGGAATTAAATACTTAATAGACTTTCTATCAGAAACTCAAGCAGCTACAAGAAAATGGCTAAATTCAGAATTATCTGAGTATGAAGAGGAGGAAATAAATCAGATATAGTCTGTTAAAACAGCTATACACTCTCTTTTAATAATTTGTTTTGTTATAGTCTCTCTTTACTTTATCTTTTTCTTTATCTTTTTCTTTCAATTTCTTTCTATCTATTTATTTAATGTGTCTATCTTTGAGACTGTGTTCTTTTTCTCTTTTCTTTTGTCATGATATTGTCAAATGATTTCAAAGTATCAAAAGATGTTAAAACACTGCAATTTGTAAACAGTTTTTGTATTCTGAGCTGGAATTTTCTGATTTTGCATATCTGAAATTGATGAATGTATAATAGTTAACTTTACAGACATAGAAAAAACCCTGAGAACTAAAGTTCTCAGGTAGATGTTATAGTCTCTGACTGTATACATCTATAATTGAAGAATAATAATAATAATAAGCTTCTGTGTCTGCTAACACTTTTGCAGCCATCTCTCAATTCTTACTCAAGTGCCTCTTATACATTAACATTTCAGGTCTCAAGGCATTGAGGTGAGTGTTCACTTCATCCTCACCTGCACCTCAGTCAGAAGCCTGCTTCTTCTTTGCATTTACAGAATTCAGAGAGTCATCTAACATGAGCATCTCTTTCACTTTGAAGGCTTTTCATAGAATATCAGTGAGTGTCTCTGAGCTCACTGATTCTGCTAGTTTTTTAACTGTGCACACTGAGTGCAATCTTTTACATCATGATTTTGACATCTGCAGTTGAAACAAGCTTGATGCTCATAACATCAAGGTTTTCACTCAGAAGATTTCTTTTTCAGAGGATTCAGTGCTTTAGTAATGGTATTCAGATCTAGATTCATTGCATTCAGATGTGTAACTTGTGTCATAGAAGTCTGATTATCTGTTCTTCACTGAGACATACTCAATTGCAGTATTTTCTATTGCAATTGACTCACTTGTTCCTGTACAATGAGAATGTTATATGCTTTCTTCACTGTGTCTAGCTGTGAGATTAAGTATTTTCATTTCACTCTCAACTCAGATGTAAGATTATGAATAAAGATCTGTAAATAGAAAGATGTTGAAAGCTCTTTATTCAACATGAGATAGTATAAGCTGAAGTATATGAAGTACAATGTAAGATCACTCACTTATCTACACTCAGTGAAGTGTTCATAACACTTATCTCACATGTTCACTTTCTCAAAGTTGTACAAGATTCACTTGAAAAACTCATTTCATATTCATGAGAATGAATATCACTTCAGATCTGCAAGATTCATCTTTTCATCAGTCATTCATAATAACTTCACTTTTTCATGTAGAAACACAGCAGATCTTAAGACTTGTTGAAATTTCATTGACTGCCTGCCTGTGAGTTCACATTCAATTCAATAATATGATCATATCTGACTTAGTCAGCTGATTGCAGCATCATTTTTTCAGTTGTCATTGAAGCTTGATAGTTTCAGCAGATCTTCTGGCTTGATATATCTCATGCTTGAATTCTCATCCTGCACAGCAATCTTCAATGATGTGTATACTTCTGAAGAGGTTATAAACAATCATGATAGAATCTCCAGGTTCAGTGTAGTCACCTGTCTGTATAAATGTTTGATCTTCTGCTGCAGGTCTAAGATCTGATTTTCTCTATTCTTATTGATGATGATGATTGCATCAGTGAAGCTCTTCATAGTGAATACTTGATCTGCAGTGAATGTCAATTGTTGTTTAGTCTTCACCTCAGCCTGCCACTGTATACACAAGGCCTCAATCTCATTTAGAATTCTCATACATATACAGAGCTTTGATTTCAGTTCAGTGATCTCAGCTGCTTTTCTTACTGCTTTAAGTAAATCCTCTGAGAGGTTCTGCATATCTTTCAGTTCAGATAGCAGAGAAGAGTGTTGTTTATATCAGCTAGAAAAGATATTCATTTCAGTGATTTCTCATTGATTGTATGATGTCTATCATTATCACTGTATTATTATATTGCTATATCACTGTATCATTATATCACTATATTATTATATCACTATATCACTCTGTTATCATCATACAACTCTGATAATGATCACCCTCTCTTTTATCCTTCTTTTGAGTAGGGAGTGAACTTCTTTGAATCTGGTTCATCACTCTCATTTCCTTTCTCACATCTCATCTGTTCACATCTCATACATGGCATTCACCTGAGCATGGAGTTTTCCCTCAACAAGCAAAGCAGTATCAATCAGATGCTCTTTCACTCATCACTCTTCATACACTATCTTTTGAGATGTTCTAGAACCACACTGGCATGATAACTACAAATCACTTCATAGATGGAATTATCACACTCTGAAGAAGCCTGCACTTCTCACTAGTTTTTAGACATGCTATCAGATGTGATTCAAAGGTTGCTTAAGCCAGTGTACGATTACAGGCATACACCGGCTTCTTATATATTGAATCTCGTACACTAAATTAATTAGTGACTGCTAGGGCCCCCCTTTTCATTCGTACGCGTACGCTAGTAGTTCGGAAGCGGCCGCGTTATTATCCGACGGTCGTACGTTCTTCCGAACCACAAATTAAAGAACTGAATATGTTTATTAAAGAGTTCAGCAGAAGTGTCTATACTCTTTATACTTAAGAAGAATAATAGACTACATCTATATATAGACTACAGAGGTCTTAATAAGATGATAGTTAAGAATCACTATTTATTACTGTTAATTAACAAGATAATCAATCAATTATCTGAAGTAAAGATATTCTCAAAGATTGATATACAGAATATCTATTATAGAATCAGAGTTAATAAAGATAACATTTGAAAAACAGCTTTTCATATCAAGTACAGTAATTTTGAATATCTTGTTTTATCTTTTAATCTTTGTAATACTTCAGTCATCTTTCAGATCTATATAAATGAGATACTGCAGAGTCTTATCAATGTCTTCTATATAGTATACTTAGATAACATTCTAATCTTCTCAAAAACAGAGAAAGAACACAATATCTATGTTTGAGAAGTATTAAGTCACTTAAGACAGTATCAACTCTATGTAAACACTGAAAAATGCTCATTCTACATGCAGAAGATTGATTTCTTAGATTATATTATTGAGATAAATGACATTTCAATGAATAGAAGTCAGGTCTTCATCATTGAGAACTGACTGATACTGTGAACATACTGTGAGATGCAGATATTTCTAGAATTTACAAATTTTTACAGATAATTCATCTATATATATTCACAGATTACTGCCCCTCTTACAGATCTGTTAAAGAGAAGTGTGAAAGATAGAAAAATGAAACTGTTTATTCTCACATAAGACACTGTGTAGGTGTTTACAGAATTGAAACAAGCTTTCACAGATGCTATAATACTGAATCACTTTAATCTCAACTTACTCAGTCAGTATAAGACTAATATATTCAAGAATGAGATCTATGAAATCTTTTCACAGTTGATATTGAAGATCTTTCAACATTGAAAGAATCAGAGAATAATCACTTCTGAGAAAATAGACAATGAATTGTCTATAAGAGAAGACTTTTTCACAGAGTCTATAAGACACTGTGAATAAAGATTAATAATCTTCTTCTTTAAGAAGTTATTACTCACACAGAGAAGATATAATACTCATAATTAGAAGATATTAGTAATTATCAAATTCTTTAAGATCTGATAATATTATCTTCAGAGTAGTAAGTACTTAGTGTAAGTTCTCACTGATTATGTAAATCTGCATTACTTCTTAATAATAAAGAGCTTGACAGAATATTAAGTCAGATAAGCAGAGCTGCTTTCAGAGTATAATTTCTATATCTGATACTGTTCAGATCAGCTTAATCTTACTAATATATTATCTAGACAGTCTGATTATAATATTATTAATGCAGAGAAGAATTCTATAAAAGAATCTCTATTATCACTGCAGAAGAAGCTGACTGTAGAGAATTGAGATTCTCTAAAGCTTGAAAATGATGCTGAAGAGACAGCTGCATGACTTAGTATAGAAGATGAAAGAAAACTCAGATTCTCACAGAGAACTGATACTGAAGATTATAAGCTTCTCATATCATATCTTACAATTATTGAATTGATAAAGAATGAAACAGTCTACAATCTTTTAATCTGACTACTTTTAAAATTTATTAATAAGTTACAGAAGAGAGACATCTCTACTGTAGCTTAAATTCAGAAGTTGAAGAAGAAAGAATCTGATTTGAACTTGAAAGAGACAGACTCTGAGTGAGACAGTGCTACTAAGAAATCAAGTCACTGATAACTAGAAGAATGTGAACTTCTACTGCTGAATAGTTCAGTCTTCATCTCTTATAGTAGAGCAGTGCATCAGAAGTTATTGAGAATTCATTATAATAATGTTTATATAGAGCACTTCAGATTAGAGAAGACTGAGAAGCTTCTAAAATGTAAATACACTTAAAACAAGCTCTGAGCAGATGTCAAAGAGTATATTAAGACTTATAATATCTGTTAAAGAATAAAGATCTTATAGTATAAGTAATACAGTGAGTTAGTATCACTATTTGTTTCAAAGAGCTTATAGCAGAATCTATTGATAAATTTCATAGTTAATCTACTGAAGTTAACAAGAGTCAAAGAATATAACTCAATTTTAATCATTATTAATTACTTTATAAAGATGATCAGATATATTTCTACTTATAAAAAGATTAAAGTCTCTGAATTGACTGACCTGTTTTTAGATATCATCATTTATGATCACAGTGCTCTGAAATCATTGATAATAGATTAAGAATTTCTCTTTATCAGTAAGTACTGATCAGCTTTTTACTATTATCTTATAATAAGATATCTTCTCAGTACTGCATTTCATTCACAGATCAATGATCAAACTGAATATCAGAATCAGATACTAGAACAGTATCTTCAAGCATTCTATTTATATTATCAGAATGATTAACTTAAACATCTTCTAATTATTAAATTTATATATAACAATGTAAAGAATGCAATCTTAAAGATATCTTCTTTCTATACTTATTATAAATATAATTCTTCATTACTCAGTGACATCACAGATGACATTTCAAAGAAAGAAATATATAGTCAGAATATCAGATAGATACAGAGAACAGAGTATCTCTCAGTATCAGAAGTAAAAGTGAGATTGAAACTTTTAAACAAAATTTATAAGAAGACAGTGAAAAGTATTCATCACACTTAGAAGTAGTAGATAAAATACTATAATTGAAAACATCTTCTGATGAAGTTCTTAATAGAAGATTAAGTACTACTTTCAGCAAAGAATATCAAGATAATAAGATTATATAAGAAGCTCAGTGAGTAGTGACTAGAATCTTTCTCAGTAATAAGAGTGATAAGTAAGCAGATATATAAGTTAAAATTACTCACAGAATTGAAATTAATTCATTCTATTTTTCATATTTTCTATTTAGAGCTCTATAAGTAATGCTCTGAGATAAAGTTATCTTAACTGAATAACATTGAGATAGAGAGTAATATCAAATATCTTATGAAGAAAATATTGAATAAGTAAACATATTACAGCAAGCTTCAATATCTTGTTAAATAAGAAGATTATTTATTATCAGAGAATTCATGAGAATCACTTAAGCATTTGAAAAATACTGAGAAAGAGATTGCAATCTATAAGACAGTTAGTAGAGATTATCTCATTATATATCAGAGATATTGAATAAGAAATACTACTTAAAGACTTCTCATTTTTCTCAAAGAGTTTTTTAGAGATAATCTTATAATGATGAGTTAGTATCTTATAAACTCTGTAGTACTCTTCTTCTATTTTCTCTCAAAGAGTTTTTTAAGAGTTTAATGAGACTATATAAGTGTAACATTTCTGAAGCAGTTAAAAGAAAAGAGATATTTAAAATTAATAAAAAGATTAATATTATTAATCTGTAAGCTGCTGCTATTTTAATGAGATCACAGTCTGTTAAAAAAGTAAAAAGAGAGATCAGAGCTTACTCATCAATAATTACATTCTCATTAAACTTATTCTTCATCATTGAAGTCTTCAGTATCAGTATTTTTATTTACTAAGAAGTTAACACTGCAGTACTGCAGAGAAGCATACTGTAGAAAAGTATAAAAGATACTGAAAGTATTAACTTATTAACTTACAAAGTATTTCAGTTATCTACTTTAACTGAAGTAAGATTCTCTTCAATTAGTAATTAATCTTTATAATACTTTCAATAACAGTGCTGACTAATCTCTTTTTAAGATCAGTTATTCTGAGATGTTTTTTCATCTCAGAGACTTATACTTTCATCTTCTTTTACAGATAAGTAAGAGAAATCTTCTCAGTCTTAATAAAATTCATTAATACTTAAAGCTTCAAGACTCTCACTCTGTACTGCTTAAGTATCTAGACTTCTTGTCAGAGTTAATATAATATCTTTCTGTGAAGTAATACTTATAGAGAGATAGAAGTTATTGTTACAGATATAATAGAAATAATGAGAGTAAGAGAAGAAGCAGATATATAAAATTCTCTCTTTCTTCAGCTGTTTAGTGCAGTATAAATAAGTAGTAGTATCAGTCAGAGACTGCACTGAAGCCTTCTCACAGAAAGAAGATAAAGAAACTGTAAGACTCTGCAGACTCAACTCAGCAGCATTCTGAGCAGAGCTTAGATATATAAAAGAGAAACTACAGATTAAGCTTCTCAGAGTCACTGTTCTCAGAATCAAGCTCTCTCTGAGTTTCTCTTCAAATGATTACACAGAGTCATACATCATTATATTGAATAAAGAAGAAAGTGACATTATAATAGCAGTAGAGAGAGTAGAGAACAGACTGAACACAGATACATTAACTGACAGAAGAGATAATATCTTACTGCAAGATATAGTAACTATCACCACAGCTGTAAGAGAAGTAGAAGAAGATGTAATAATGAGAACAGTGCTCTCACAGCTTATTAACACTGTTATCTTTAATCTGGCTTTCTTAACAGTCACAGAGGCTGCAGCTGCACTACAAAGACATTTATTATTCACTAGAAAACATCAGAATAAGTCTCTTATTATCTCTCAAGAATGATACTCTCATACACTCACTATTACAGATGAAGAAAGAGAGAGAAAAATATATCACAGAGAAAGAGAATCTTTTCAAAAAAATTCTATTACTACTGTTAACTTTGTCTCTAAAATACATCACTTTTGCAGAGAATTTCATATATAGAATAGAATATATTAAGAGATCTGTAAGTCACTTATTAACTATATTTTTCATATTTTAAATCAATATATAAGAAACTCACTTATCACATATTTAATTTGAATAAAGATGAGAAAAGAAAGATCTACACAGTCAGCAGAATAACTCATTTATTTCTTTATACAGTATATACACTGTCAATCAGTTGATAACTGTTACTATATAATAAAGATAATTTCTAATTCAGTAATCTTGAGAACATAGAGACTATGCTTTTAAAGAGAAGAGTATTATCATACTTCTGACTGTATCAAGACTCTATTACAGTTTCACACAGCTCATTACTTTCATACAGATGATTTCATTCTATCTGAATCAGTTTTCAATCACTCTATAACATCATTCAGATATATCATAGAAAGATTCAATTAATAAATATAAGAATCTTACTTTTATATAAGATCAGTAGATTACTCTTTCTTAGTAATAAGATACTGCTGAGATATCACTTCAGCTATTCTCACTTATAAAATAAGAGAAGAGTATTCACTCATTATCTATATAGAATAGCTAGATACTGACTTCTCATTAAAGAAGTCAGTAATTTATTTTTCTTCTACTGAAATATATACAAGAGTTACTGCATGTCTTATATAATTTTCTTAGTATACTAAGTATCATATCTATGATATTCTCACAATAACCCTGTAGTCTACAAGCTTGCTATTCAAGCAAGATAGTCAAGCTCACTCATACAGCTTCTCAAACAACTATCTCTATGTGATACCACTGACTAGTCACCGCTTCAGTTCCGCCACGTTACAAAGAAAGAGTGTTGATGATTACTACACCTACTCTAGTCACGTGCCATCTCAATCTATTCATTTAGTGTAACTCGCGTAGTTAGATTATAATACAATACAACAATATTATTCTTCAAGAGTTTGTATTAACTCTTACGGCCGTTGCGGTTAGCGATCCCACTAGATCACGTGACCCACCACTATATTATATTCCTGTAGATAGATCTATCAATACAATCTTTAACTATTCTACAGATTATAGTCTGAATGACATGTTTTTCTTTTTAGAATGTTGAATTAACATTTTTAACATAAATAGTTCATCTTTTTTGAAAAGACTCTTACTCTTTATTAAAGATATTTCATTTTCTCTGAATTTATCAGTCAGTGAATTCATATACTTTATTTTTTTTAAGAAAGTGTATTCTTCATTATGAAGAATATTACTTTTTATCTCTTTTTTTTTTTTTACATATCTAGAAGAAGCAGAGTTATCTTGATATAAGTGATATATCTGTTACTTCAGAGTTCAGCTTAAGACTCAGAATCACACACTTCACTAGATAACTTATTAATAGAATGATTACTTATTATAAGAAGGCTTCTGACTTGTAAGATAAGACTGAGGTCAGTTTTCACCAGAGTATGAAATTTGATGATAAGATAATGAAGAAACTTCAGAATAAAGAAAAGCAGAGTCAACATTCATCTGCAGAATCTATTCATTTTAATTCTTTGAATTCTTCACTATTTCTCATCTCTGAAATACTGACTTTTAATGATGATCTGAATCAATCTATCTATTGCACTGCAGACAATCTTATGAATCTTATGCAGATAATACTATAGAATCAGATGACTGCAGCTGAAACAACTTAACATCTTACTATATCTGCATAAAGAGACACTATAAGAGATGAGTTGCAGAAATATCAGAAGAAAGTCAAATATATACTAGACATCAAATCAGTGATCACATTTGATAACTCTAATTATAAAGCCTGATGTGTTGATATATTGACTGATGCAGAAGTTATTGATGAAACTGATATTCTATTGAAAACTCAATGAGAATTCTCTTTTACATATCATATTAACTCTGAGAAGTGAAGAATCTGTTCTAAGTCTCTATATAGATGTATGCTATCAAGTCTTATTGAAAATGTTCAAATCACTATTGAAACCTTGAAAGCTGATAATGCTGCAGCTCTGTGAGACAAGATCAACATTGAATATATAATATCACTGACAGAAGAATGAGTTAATGTCTTCAAGAAATTGATAAAATTACAAGTTAAGAAGAATGATTATCTTACTTTTCAGAGACATTTCTGCTATCTTATTATCTGTTATAAAGAGCTCTGTCAGAGCACTGAGAATATATATCATGATCTTTTTCTCAACAATCTACAAGATTATCAAAGACTGTTTATTAAGATATATTTGAATGAGTTTTTCTTCACTGATCAGAGACTCATTATTAATATTGATATTGATGATTTAATGAAGTAACTGATCAATTATATATTCAAGAAGATTATCACTGAGTAGAAAAAGCAGTCTCAGGTCAATTCTATGACTGTGAAGAAGGACAAGAACAAAGATAAAAACAAAGATAAGAATAAAAGCACATCTGTATGAAAGTGCACTCACTGTAGAAGATATGAATATACTGTTAACAGATGTTTCATCTTACATTCTGATAAAAAGAAAAAGAAGAATGACAAGAAGAATGATAAGAAGAAAGAGAAGAAGAATAACTTAATAAGTTCTCAATCAGTAGTAAATGCAGTAATTACAAAGATTGAGTTCTATTTCTCTTTCACAGTCACTGAAAAATCATTCTCTAGATCTTGATATTTAAATACATGTGCAAGCCTGAATATAACAGATGAGCTTTATTCTTTTTCAAATATCAAATCTTTTAATGATAATATCTCTATTGATTCTGTGACTGAGAGAACTGAGTTTGTTAAGAAGATTGAGACTGTCATCTTAAAGATTGAGAGTGATGATGTTAACTTGCAGAATATTCACTATATTTCTAATATTACAGTTAATCTGCTCTCATTTATAAAGCTTGAAGATCAGGGATTCTGATTTATATTATCTTTCACTATTCTCTCATTTTTCATTTGCAGAGCCCTGAATGATGTTATTTTTCATGCAGTTTAAACTGCTCAGAACAACATATATAAGATTGATAAGCAGAAGTTCAATGAGAATCTCAATCATCTGAACAGAGCAGTCAAGTACATTGCAATGATATCTTATAAGTATGATTTTGATCAAAAAGTTGATCTTTCTGTGACTGCTGCTACTACTGTTAATAATATTGATTCTGTGAATGTGAAAACACAGATATCAAAGATATCAAAGACTCTTTTGAATTGATATTATAATCTCAGTCACATTTATACTGATGCTATAATTGCTATGATCAAGAATTCTCATACTGAAGTCACAATTAAAGATTCTAAGACTAAGTTCTTTTACAAGAAATGTGTCAAGACTGATATGATGTGAGATTATTTAAAAACACTGATATCTAGATCTATTCAACTCATTGAGAAGGTTTATATTAACCTTACAGATGATGAATATACATTGAAAGATCTCTCTGATCACATCTTAGAGTTCTGTCAGAGAATGAAATACTGAATGCTTATTATCTGTGATGCAATCTGCTATCATTGAGTGTATTTTTTAAAGTTCAAGAATGAGGCTGTTCAATACTTTGAGTTGTGACTCAGATTCATGAGTAATCTTGAGTATACAGTCTCTGCTTTTCTATGAACTGATATTAATGATGTTTTCTGATTCACATGTATGCACACAGTTATGAATTCATATGATATCAAATAAGAATCAATGATATCATATTCATCACATCAGAATGATGTTTCTGAATGTGAAATCTGTACTATCATGAGATGAGTTAGAGCTGCTCTTTTAAAAGATAATCTTTCTAAGAAGTTCTGAACAGATGATCTAGAGACAGTGATTACAATAATCAATAATACTTTCACATCTATGATTCTTTACAACTTGAAATTTTGATCCTCTACTATAGAAATCTCTGTGATTTCAAGTTCATATAAGATTTCTTAATATACACTTATGAATATCTCACTGAATGTAAGGCATTTTCACTGATTAAGTGCAGAGGTTTTTATTCACTTGTATAAATCTCAGCAGTCTGTGAATAAGCTTTCTTCACATGCTGATTTCTATTATATCATTGAATTCAGTAGTACATTGATATATCATCTATGACATTCTGAATCTGACAAGATTATTATCAGTAGTGATGTGAGATTTCTGATTACTGAAAAACCAGTTATCACATCTGTGACACTTATTAATAATGTCAGTGAACTGAAACTGAAACTGAAACCTGATATTCATCTGATTGATGATGAAGATGCTTCTGATATTAATGATTTAAATTTCATATGATTACAGTCTGTGAAATCACTAGCTACTTACACTCTGAGTCTTATTACAGATAATCTTTCAAAGTTCTACAAGAATGTCACATCTTGATCAGAGAGAGTAGAAGATTATTGAAAGAAGTTTATATAACACAAGATTACTAACCTGAAGAGACACAATACATGAAGTTTAATTTCTAGATCTGATATTCTGAGAAATGAACTAATTACTTCAGACTGTTAAGTGTTTCTTGAGAAAGATAGACCTATGAACTCAAATACTGATTTTGATAATATTCTTAGAAAATCATATTAAGTGATTTGTGATAACTAACTTAAGAAGAGTTCTAGAGAAGAGATCTATACTTCAGTTATCACTGATACTACTAATTGTATTCTTTTTATAATAGCAGTACTACACAGTTGAATACTCTGTCAGATGAATATAGTAATAGTATATCTTTATAAGCATCTCACTAAGAAGATCTATATGAGACAATTCACTGAATTTGAGACAGATTCACTGAAAACACTTGTCTGCATGATTGAAAGTAGTCTATACAGCCTGAACTCTGTAGTGAAGATCTGATATAATTACTTAATAGCTCTGTTAAGTGATCTTGAATTTACAGTCAGTACTCATGATTCAGTACTCTGATATTATACATTTAGATATTATCTCTATATAATAATCTATATTGATAATCTTAACATCATATCTGAAGCTTCTGAGAATGCTGATTGACTAGTGAGTATACTCAGTGAGAAATTGAAAATCAAGAATCTACATCAGTCAATTAAGTATTTAAGTATGAAGATTAATTATTTGAATAAGAGAATTAATTTAATATATTATTAATATATCAAATGTCTTATTGAAGATTTCTATCTTGATAATACAGCTGTTGCTAGAATATCAATGAAGAATGAATTCTGTATTAATAATTTCTCTATATCTGAGAAAGAGACTGATTTCACAATTCAGTGATATTAACATAATATAAGTTACTTATAATATCTTGCAGTTAAAACATGTTCTGATATCACTTACACTGTCTTACTACTCACTCAATGAAATGTTGATTCAATATCTCAATATTGAAAGACTCTATTATATATTATATATTATTTGAAAGAGATCATGAATCTGAGCATTTTCTATGAATGCAGCTTGTATAAGAGATCTGTTTCTTCTATTTCTTTTATTTCTACTGTTTCTACTGTTTCTACTGATCTCTCTGTTATCTCTGATTTCTCTGATGATTTCTACCTACTCTTCAGCTACTCAGATTCTGATTGAGTCAGTCTCTTAAATGATAATAGAAAATCAATATTCAGCTACATTTTTAAGCTCACAGATAGTCTGATTTCATAGTATTCAGTGAAGCAATCTTGTATATCTCTAAGTTTCAATGAGACTGAATATATGACTCTTAGTGAGATAGTTTACAAAGTAATATGAATTCAGAATCTCATGATTGAGCTCAGCTTTATTACTACATCTCTGATATAAATTCTCACTGATAATAAAAGTATCATAGATCTCACAAAGATAACAGTCATTACAGTCTGAAGTAAGTATATTGACATATATTTTCATTTTTCACATTGACAGTTGAATCAGAGAATCATTGATTTAGAATATATTCTCACTGCTTAGATAATAGTAAATGAACTCACTAAATCTCTAGACAATATGATATTTACATAATTCATGATTTTACTAGGTCTTATAGGTATAAAAGTTGAGAATGTTTAATTTTACATTTGTATTTGATTTTGACAGACTATCTTGGTGATTTGAGTGTTTTTTTTTTTATATGTGATTCTTGTTATCTTGAGGGGGGGTGTTGGCCCTTACGGCTGTTGCGGTTAGCGATCCCACTAGATCACGTGACCCACCACTATATTATGTTCCTGTAGATAGATCTATCAATACAACCTTCAACTATCCTACAGTTTGAACAGGTTGCAGACTAATCCGGCATGACACTAACCTACTTTTGATACAAGTCATGTGCTCAGAGCAATCCTCGCCAGAGGGTCTGAGAAGAAATGGTTCCATCTTCAATGGAGATTCCTGAGATTTACAAGGATTTTTCAGATTCTTTAACTTTGACTTTCTATTACGCAAATCCTTCCCGTGTTGCTAACAATCAGGAACCGTTTCTTCTCAGACGCTTTGCAAGATATCATCACTCACATGACCTGATTTTACTATTTGGGTTAGCTTATTGCTTATTTGAGATTAGCTCATGACATAATCATCAATCCAGTGTTAAAACAGCAATGGATAGATATCTGGAGAAGCGTCTGAGCTTGCTGAGATAAATCAGATCGATCAGATCAAGATCCATGACAATTCATGATCTGCTCGAGGAGAAATCCCTATTGTTGGAGCTAACCAAAGATCCTAGTGAGAGCGATAGTTACCCTGATTCAAATCCAATCGGCAGCCGGTTCTAGATTGTTGTATCAAGCCTACGTTTACAGCATCCTCCCTTTACCAGGATACGACGAGTTGGACTGCCACCATTCACACATTTTCATGAGATTCCACCAGACAAGTCTAACAGTATGCTCTCGATACCATAAATATGTCAAAGCGATTTCGCCCTCCATGGATACTATCGAATTCCCTTTCGAGGGACCAGTGACTAGGGCGGGTGCTGGTCATTTCAACCAAAGTTGCAGCAGTCTCAATCAAGAGCGTATGTTTTCTACAGGTTTTCCCAGGAGAGTAACTATTCCAGGAGGGGGATTATTGCGTGAGTCAGCAGATTATCTTGAAGTCTTGCTGAAGCTGAGTGTTGAAGAATCTGGGAAGAAGTTTCAAGTCTCGAGTCGGAGCAAAGGAAAAGGGAACAGGAGAGGAAGAAAAAAAAAGATTGCGTTATGATTAGTTAGTTATCATCATGGCCTTTCTCTCGACAACAACCACGCCCATCTGCTGAACTAAACGCCGTCTAGTTGAGCATCCCCTTCCAAGACCCGGACATTGCAGCGCAGGCAAAGCGAGGCCATAAGGCACTAGAAGGGTATTATTAAATCCATACGGGTTTTCGCACTCGCACTGTCGGCAAGCTACTCTTAACGGAGTAATCTGTCAAGGTGGTTGAAAGTGTGCACAATCCTCGGCTTTCCTGTGGCCAATTTATCAATAACTATCTCTTGGCCCGGCTGGCAGTGGGTATTGCCGGGGGGGATTAATAGAGAAATATACAGAGTAAATCGGAGTTCTTCCTTGAGACCTCATGGGACGGAGATAGAGGGAGAGAAGGACATAGGGTTCATATATGTATATTTTATATATGTATTTATATATATATATATATATATATAACACACAGTTCCAAGTTCCTGGCAGGATAAATATAGGTAACCTTTTTGAAGTCAGAGTCGCATCCAATAAACTCGCTGCCCAACCACGTCACCTAGCAGCGCCACCGTTGAATCTTGCAGCATTTTCTTCAATTTCCATCTGCCCCTCATTTGTTATTTCTCAGATGTTTGTTGTTGACTTCTCTCAACCTCAACCTCAACCTCAACCTCAACCTCAACCTTCAACCACACCTCTATTTTATTCGTTCTTCAAAATCACCACATCTAATCCTGACATTATCCCTCGCTTTCTATTCCATTTTTCTCTTGATATCTCAGCTGCCTAGCCCGGACCCTCTGGACTGGACTTCCCTGGATTGTCGTCTGAACGCCCTCCTCTCCTGGATTCTAGCCGCCACAATCTCTCTCTAACCGCTGGACATCAAGGACTCGGTGGAATCCCGCCAGTTTAGATATAACTACGATAATTAGCTAGCTTAGGTGTTATCATAGTCTCAAAAAGAAACAAGATACAAGATACAAGATACAGATTTCTACTTCGCTACCAGTCATCTTCTCTATCTCCATCCTTCCATCCCTCCATATTCCATCCCTTCCGCCCCCCTCTTGAAAAAGAAGGGAGAGAAATCGTTTTTTCTCATCTCTTAGATACCTCCCCTTTATTTACTCTGGAAGAACAAAAGAACAAAAGGGGCACCTCAGGCAGAATAGAAACTATGTCTTCTTCAGTGCTTCATCACTGTACTTACTGCGGTCACGATTCCGAGATCTCAAATTCCCTGGCTGCCTTCGCTGAAAACCCCTACTGCCGTCAGGTAATCTTTTTCACCTCTTTTTACAATGTCTTTCTTCTCATTTTCATTTTCCTTCTTTCTTTCCTCGAGAAGCCAGATACTCCCTAATCGGCCCCCCTTTCCCCCCCCACTAACTTGTTTCCCTGCAGTGTGGCCTATCCGCTGCGGAGGGCGATTCCAAAATGCAAGACGACCTAGCCATCCTCTTTGCCCGGCAGATGAGTGTGGCGGGTATCTCCAACCCAAATCAAAACACCGCAAGCCCTCCTCAATCAATGGTACCTGCAGTTATACCCCCGACCCCTGATATGTCCCCCTCACCCCCTTCTACCCCCTCCACCTCCATTCCCCGCCCAAATAGCCCTACAGCATATCTCAAGCACTACCATCACTCCCGCCCACCAGCTCCCCGGCACGGGAGCATGGTCAACGACGCTTTTCCGCCACCCCTGCACGCGATGCAGCAGGCAGGAATCCTCAGCAGAAGAAATGCTATTCCAACACAACGTGGACCCACCGCCCTCTTCCCATCTCAGCTGACCCTCTTCACGCAAGCAGACGTGGACCAGAAGTCGCGCCTGATCGAACTATGGCAGATTTCACGGCCGAGTGCTGGCAAAGGGAGTCAAATGTCAACTTCGTCCCTGCCGTCTAACATGCACTTTTCTTCCCAGGACGCCATGGCCACCGACGTGGATAGTATGGATCGAGATACGCGGAGTGCAACCGGAGTCGATCACAACCAACATGAACACGCAGAACCATACGTTATGTCTGGCTACGAGGCCCTCGCACAGCGCGAATATAACGCATCAGCCGCCAGGGATGCGTGCGAACAGGCGTTCGCGATGGCATCGCAATTTTCTGTTGCTGGTGCTGCTGCCGGTGCTGCTGCTGCTGGGACACCGGCACTCTCGTCGTACAAACCGGCCGTTGACCCGGTGTACAAAGGGCATGATTGGTGGGGTCATCACGACCAGCAGGGTCAGCAGCAGGGACACGGACAAGGTGTGTCAGAGGCAGAGTCGCTACTGCAGCCGATGGAGAATCAGTACGGCGCGTTCGAGCAGCGGAGTAATACCATGTATATGGGTTGTGGGATTAGGCGGGCGCATTGGCTGGATGAGCAGGAGATGCTATAGCTAGTTGTTTAGTTATCTAATTAGGTAAGTTGGTTAGTTAGGTAGATAATGTCTCCTCTCTTCTGAATATAGTGTTTATTTTGCTGATCGAAAGGGACTTGAGGTTTGATTGAAAAGAAATTAGTTAGGGCTTTTTGCTTCTTTGGGACATAAACGGCGTTTGAAACACTCCCCTCCCCCCTTTTTTCTCTCAAATTGTCTCAAGTTCGATCCTCCACACGGGTTATAGGGACAATTTTGAATTGCAGATTGATTGCTTGTGTTTAGGACGCAATTTTTATCGCTCTAGTCGCGGTGATAGGTTTCAGTTCTTTTTTCCTTTGTTCGCAGGGATATCCCAATATTGCCTTACAATCGATGCTCAGCTTCAATTTACTATTGTCTTCCAATCCGTTCATTACAACCCCTTAACATACACTTTACTTAATTTCCTTAACTGTTTTCCCCTAATTCATCCTTATTGTTTCCCCCTTTTCGTTATTATATTTTCCCCTTTTATTTGCTCCTTTTCTACTGTCCCGGCTCATACCAATGCCAAAGACGCTTTTACTTCCAACATATAGATAGGATCATTCCATTTCCTCGCTCTATCTCTCTCGCTCTATCTCTCTTTCTATCATATTTCCAATATGAAACTCGGGGAACTAGAATGATAAAAATGGGAAAAACATAAATTTCACGAAGGAAGTGTGGATCAAATCTCCTATCTCCAATCTATCACTCCGTTCATCTCATCTCATATTAGAAGAATACGACATCAAGCCCTCCAAATGTCAATGAAGAACTTGATTTTTACGCCCTAGGAACCGGATAGATAGTTCTGCAGCACAAAATAAGACCCAACCAAAACACCCCAGTCAGGTCTTTGATATTATTTCCATTGACATGTTCATTCAAATCTCTGTTTTTCAATTTATTACTACTGACAGACCCCCACGCAAATGTTAGCGGCAGCGATACATGAGAAATAAGTGACAGTTACAAACCTTCGAGACTATCAAAAAGCCGTTACTTTTTGACCGAAGGATTTTAATGTCGTCCGTCGCGCGAATCTCATAAGTGCTGCATCATTTTGGGGGCATACAGGAACCACAAAGCAATATGTTTTCCAAAAAAGTGGTGTTCGTTCATTAATCAAAACAAGCATCAAATGCTTGCTTACGCTCGCTTTTCCGCCTGCGCAGCCCCCTCTACCACTTCCACCCTCCCCCCCAACCACTCCCTACCCCCCCTTTACCACCCCTTCCACCCCTTACCCTCTACCCCCTCTACCACCACCACCACCTGCTACCACCCCTACCACCCCTACCACCCCTACCACCTCT
>NW_025544776.1:6936792-7195604 GCF_000003525.1 Blastomyces dermatitidis ER-3 | reverse complement strand
GTGAGGTCACGTTACAGCGTTTTTTGCACGGAAAAGTTGGTTTTTCTTTAATATATAGAGAGATATGCGGAAATAAAAGACAGCATTTCTAGAAGGTCCAAATCTCATTCAATCCTCTATCCGGTCCGTTATTCGTTCCTATGATTGAATTTCACAGAGTACCAAAAAACCGCGCGGCTAAATATGCCAGGGGGCAGCAAGCCGCGTCTTGGCACCATTTATTAACATCTATGGTTGATGACGTCGTTGGTGGTTGAAGGCGAGGATTATTATGATTATTACTAGATCTCAAGTAGTATATAGTATATCATTGGGAAAATTCTTCATTACTCTTAATTTGAAATCTAGTATGGTTCTGATTCTTTGACATCTCTCTCAACTAGACTGTTCAGAGAAAAATCATCAAATTCTGATTAAATCTGAGTGAATATAAAGACATTCTTTTATACACCGTAAGTTATAACTTAACTATTAGAACTTATTTAATGCTCTGTCTGTTAACCACACCCCACCGCTCTCCCCTTACGCTGAGTAAAGCATGTATCTATCTCACCAGGAGACCCAATCGACAAAGAGAAACAATTTAAAGTGGAATGGTATAGGCACCAGCATACTGGCAATCCTTCGCAACCTGTGGTTCGAGGTTCTCTACGCAATTCCACTTCCCATCATTCCCGTCCAGATAAACACGATCACCAACCGACCAATCGGCTAGGAATCGACACGCTCAATCGCGAGAGTGAAGTGGCCAATTCTAGTGAATCAATCGGCGAATTTGAGAAGAATATTCGCTGTCCGGCCCACAGGAGGCATGCTGGTCCGGTGTAGAGTTCGAGGGCCTATACGTATATATGTAGTACATGTACATCTGCATGAGACGATCAGTACGCAAGGCACTCTTCTCAGAAGGTAAGAAAGAGGCTTTTTGTGCCAAGAAATGCAATATATGCACTCACCAGATCATGTTGCAATGCACACCCGTTTAAGCTTCCCACCGGGCATGGAGTCATCGAGGGTAAAGCTCATTGAGTTATCCAAGGCGTTATCGGCCTTGAGGTTAGTTACTGGGAATTTGGCCATCGCCCTTATGAGTTTTCAGCTACAAGCCCCCCAGAATCGAGCATAGAGAAAGCAGCAGCTGAATAGACCTTCGATCTTCGCTGCTGAATAGAACGCGACTTAGTTCCATCCCCAAGTCGAATGGGAATTGCGTCTTAGAGTGGTCGGCCCGGTCTCATAATTATACTTATTTTAACTCTTCTCCATAGTAAGGAGACAAGGGATCTGGTTGTGTTTCTCCTCAGCTATTGCAGACCATTGCGGTTGGTTAGTTAGCAGTTAATGCAAATAATAATCAGTAAATCGAAAAAAGAATGAGGTCCGCGCGGTTAAATTGAGAGTGAAGGTTGAGCTAACCATTGAAAAGAAATACTCGTCTTGAAAAGGGTCGATGCAATTGTTACCTGACCCATGCCTTCAGTCAGAGCAGAACATGAGACTAAAGAAATGAGTTCGCGATCTCTTAATCTTATTGAGGGAGGTTGCTAAGTAAATAACCGACCAGCAGAGCTAGGCAATATGATAAATATGCCCGATGCACGAATATGCAACCTGCGTTGACAAAGAAGCGGACGCTCGAACTGAAGGGTAAATAAACTATTATTATATATTAAGCAATAAATATCCAGTCATCCCATATGTTAAATTATCTCTCCGTCACGCTTATGAAGAAGGGGCCGGATATGGATGCTGCTAGAAATTGATTCAAGGTACAGATTAGACGTTAAGATGATTTAATGAAGGGTGCTCAGACAGCCAGGACATGGTGAACTGGCCAGATTTCAGCTTCGCATCTCCCTTTCCATCTCAATTCGGGATATAATAGAAGAGTAATATACTTCTTTGACAATTTAGTTGAGCTACTTTATCTACAACTTCGACCAAATCGGCACCGCCATTTTACCCGAGGCAAGGAAAAGGAATGATTCATGTCTCAAGCAATACATTATTACAATCATATACACATACATACATTCGTTATCCCAAGAAAAGAATACCTCTGGTACGCACAGGAAGCACATAAACAAAAGCCAAAAAGGGCAGCTTACTTTCAGAGGGATAGACATATGTACATGGCCCGGGATTCTTAGTCGGCGACATTTGGTCCCTAATAATAACAATGTATATGTGACTAATGATCGTATGCTGGTCAGATTTCCAATGTGCAAACGCAAGAAAATGGGCGTGAGACAACCACCTGGAGGAAC
The DNA here is from genome assembly GCF_000003525.1 of Blastomyces dermatitidis ER-3. Lineage (NCBI taxonomy): Eukaryota > Fungi > Ascomycota > Eurotiomycetes > Onygenales > Ajellomycetaceae > Blastomyces > Blastomyces dermatitidis. Next base: position 7,193,337 of record NW_025544776.1, on the reverse strand, counting down.
GGGTTGAGTTGGGGAGGCTTGCGAAAATAGGTCAAACTTGAGCCTGTGTCATTCAGATTGGAAAGGGCTGGTGGAACAGAATGAAACGAAAAGTAGACTAACACTAAAACAAAGACAAGCAGAATAGACAGAAGTTGGCCACGTGAATCAGTATGTGGGTATGGGGAATTGGCGTTCAAAGCATAGAGCATAAAGCATAAAACATATCAAGCGTTCGTGAAAAAGGTGCCGCGATCGAGTTCGGGAGCTGATTATAAAAGGGGAGGGTGCTCTCAAGGGGAAGGCCAGGGTAACCGAAGATAGAGAAAACAGGGTTTAGGTTGTTTTTTTGTTTTTGTTTTGTTTTGTTGTTGTTCGGTTCCGTTCTCAACGTTGGCAGATAGTGTTCAGGCGTGAGAAGAAGGTGGTATTTTCGTGGGTGTGTCGGATCCGTATCGGTTATTCTGTTTTCTATTTTAGGTTGATATTCCCGTTTCGTATTCCTTTCATGGACGATCCTTTGTTGACATTTATCTCCATGAAGAAAAAAATAAGAACAGAAATATCATCGGAAACCACCTCGGACTTTATTGATGTCGACACCCCTGTGGAAGTCTCACTGAACTGGACATTCCCATCCCCTTGTGTTGGCTAAAAGAGAGCAAAGTCGGTTGAAACGCGTACCCTCCCATACAAGAAATCAACCGTAAATTAATAGCCACGAGTCGCGGAAACAGTAGACAAAATAACCAAATACGTAAACCAACCCCCATTCGACATCCCGAGTCTGGAGTTCCGTACGAAGTCGGTAATCGAAAAGATTGACGGGCCGCAGAGGAGAGGAATATTGACATCGTGAAAAGAATAACGTGCAAGTAAATCGGGACATCCTACGCTTTGTAGCACCGGGTTACAAGGCGAAAAACATGAAGGACCCCGAGGCCTGGAGCTCCAGGTCGACTGCCGCGCAGTCCATAGCTGTTGTGGGTTGAAGGCCACTAACAACCTTGACCGGGGCGAGTACACCAACGTTTCGCGACGACTGTTACTATGTCAATAAGGGCCCACCGTCATGGATTCTACAGTGCAACGAATATGTTATAGGTTAGGAGAGAGTGGACATACATTCGCCCTCGTTGGGTTTCTCAACAGCAGGCTGTGGCTCGGGTGCTGGAATGGCAACTGCCCACACGGAGGCGGTCATGAGGGTGAGGAATACAACGAGGAACTTCATGTTTGCTTTTGTAGTTTGGGTAAAAGGCTGGATGGGTTGTAAAAGGGAAAAGAAGCTGTAGCAAGAGGGAGCTGCGGTATATTGAAGGTTGCTAATGTTGCTAATATTGTTGAAATTGATCGAATCGGTTGTTGTGCATGAGAATAGAAGAAACGAAAATGAGAAGATGCAGGGAGTGGTGTTTTATAGACAAAAGATGGTCAGGAGAGAAAGCAGACTTGGGACCCACCCACAATAGAGGGTTATTTCAGGGCCCTGTCTTGTGCCCAGTAGTACGTTGAAATAAAGAAAGTAAAAAATAAGGAGAAAGAACAGACGAACACATGGGGGCTAGAAGACGAATTGCGATAACCTCCAATAGCTTATTGCGAGAAAGACAAATTCACTTGGGCTTTGTGCCTAGGGTCAAACCCCTGGTGTAAACTCATGACCATATGGTACTCGACAAGAGAGTTCAGAAAGATTCTCCAGTCTCCAGGAGAATGAAAGGGATGAAACGAAAGATAATCTCCAGATTTGCCCCAGGCTGGGGATGTTTCTTCCCAAGGTTCTGAGAACGGCGGCCATGTGTTTCTGCTCCGCGTTCAGCATGGCAACACGGACCACACGCCATGCAGGAGACGCAGAAGGAGATGCAGCAGGAGATGCAGCAGGAGACGCAGCAGGAGACGCAGCAGGATGCAGGGACCATCCCCCGTGCCATGCAAGGGTTGGAGACAGACGTTTTTGTGTTTCAATAAACACAGAAGGGTGGAGAATATCCAAAGGAGTTCAGGTGTTATTCAAGTTCCGGATTAGGCGTTCAATAAGTAGAGTTTCAACCTTAAACGTTAAGCTAAATAAAACTAAGGGCAGTTAAGATGTTTGACATGGTCGCTCATGCTAAGAGGCGTAGAGGAAACATGGGTTAATGGTTTACAGTGATGAAGAGGGCATGGAGTAGTGGCATCAGCGTGTATCATGGCAGCCCCACCAGTGGTCACCATACCATACGGAGTATAGTTAGGTATCTAAGATGTGTGATACCAGAGGTGGTTGTTGCCGCAGAAGCTCAGTTCCACCCACAATATACTGTGCTGTTCACACGCTGCGTACAACAAGACGTTTAAGCAAAAGCAAAAATGAGAGAAGAAGAGAAAAGGCAGGCTATCAGGGCTATCATGGCGGCCTGATTCAAAATGATACACGCAGAGTAGCGTGGCAACCCGTTGGGTTCTTCATGCTGGACGATACGGATGTCCGTCTCTGCTAGGCCATAACTGTAAAATAAGGAAGAACCGAGTATATACGTAGTGCAGCACTAGACCGGCCATACTGGGTATCTGCCCATGGCTGGTGTGTGACTGACTACTGTCGCAGTAATAATATTAATAGGTCGTGATTGATGTGTCGTTGATGAATGATGAAGTGAAGAAATTCGCTAGTAAAAAAAGGAGGCGCTTTGAGGCTGAACGTTAACTAACCCCCACGTGGGGTGGGACTTATCTAACAGCTGACTAAGCTGTGTGGTTGAGCCGCAGGCGCCGGAAAAAGAAAAAAACTCCAAAACATCAAACATCAAACCTCATCCTCACCACCTGAAGTTCACACAACCAGCTTCTCCTGTTCCCTCAATTGCCTCTACTTCCACCCAATTCCATTAATTGAGTTCACCATGTTCTCCCTGAGAACTGCGCAACCAGCGCAGGTGTGTAATTTCTCCCCTCCCTAATTCAATTCAATGCAATCCAATTCAACTCTGTTTCATTCACCTCTTATCCTGATAACTGCCCCTCACCCACTCAGCTCCCATACTAACCTTTTATTTTGCCGTTCAAAGTCTCTTTTCCGCACTGTCGCAAAAACCTCCTCCACATCTCTCCCTCGATCTGCAATTGCTGCTAGATGTATGTGGAATTCTTACTCCAAACCTAAAACCCCCCGCGAGTAACACTAACATCATTCGCGCAGCATTCGCTACCATCCAGTCGAACATCTTCAAGCCTACCAAATATGGTGGCAAATACACAGTCACACTGATCCCAGGTATTTAAGCCTATCTCCCCTCCTTGTCCATTTGCGGAAACCTGACGATCCTGAAGGACATTGCGAATCTTAACTAGACCGCGCTTATTTTCTAACCTAATTGCTTTTGAACTCCAGGTGACGGCATTGGCGCGGAAGTAGCGGAATCGGTGAAGACAATCTTCAAGGCTGATAACGTACCAATTGAGTGGGAGCAGGTCGATGTTAGCGGTGTAGATGCTGGAAATAAACATTCGGAAGATCTGTTCAAGGAATCCATTGCCTCGCTGAGAAGGAACAAGCTTGGTCTCAAGGGTATCCTTCACACACCAGTTGAGCGATCAGGCCATCAATCATTCAACGTCGCCCTGCGCCAGGAACTAGATATATATGCGTCTATTGTTTTGATTAAGAACATCCCCGGTTACAAGACCAGACACGACAATGTCGACCTGTGCATTATCCGTGAAAACACTGAGGGTGAATACTCCGGCCTTGAGCACCAGTCTGTTAGTGGTGTCGTCGAATCCCTCAAGATCATTACCCGTGCCAAGTCTGAACGAATTGCCAAATTTGCGTTTAGCTTTGCTCTCGCCAACAACCGCAAGAAGGTCACCTGCATCCACAAAGCCAACATCATGAAACTCGCCGATGGCCTTTTCCGCTCCACATTCCACAAAGTTGCTGAGAGCTATCCAACCCTGGAAACCAATGACATGATTGTGGATAACGCATCTATGCAAGCAGTTGCTCGTCCTCAGCAGTTTGACGTCATGGTCATGCCTAACCTTTACGGAGGCATCCTCTCCAACGTTGGAGCTGCTCTCGTCGGTGGGCCAGGGATCGTACCTGGCTGCAATATGGGTCGCGAAGTGGCTGTGTTTGAACCAGGATGTCGACACGTTGGACTCGATATTAAGGGCAAGGACCAAGCTAACCCCACAGCTCTGATTCTCTCTGGTTCCATGCTCTTACGACACTTGGGTCTTGATGAGCACGCCAACAGAATCTCCAAGGCAGTTTATGACGTGATCGGAGAAGGGTAAGTCCAGCAATAAAAAAACACCCTGTTTATATACTTTTTTACAAGACCATCAGACGCCCCCAATTAAACTACCCCTGCTTAAGCCGATAATGTTTTGGTCTCTCCACCTTTTACTAACGCACTATTTTACAAAACCAGTGTCACCCGCACACGCGATATGGGTGGCCAAGCCTCCACTCACGAATTCACCCGTGCCGTCCTCGATAAGATGGAAGCAGCGCTTTAAACAGCGTAACTCAGCAAAACCGCACGTCCACTAAACCAAATGTATCTGTACTTATCCCTTCCTCCCCAACAGACCCCAACCCCCAGAGTAAATCGAACAAGGAAAAAAAAAACAAAAAGAAAAAAGAAATCCCTAGATAGACAATCGCAAAGGTTGGGATAACAACTGTGAGAAGGCCGAACCAACACCTAACCCATCTTAAAAGGTCCACGCTTCCACTCGCCAATATGCCCGAGAGGCTTGAAATCCGAGAACGATTTGCTTTTATCCCTCGTTTCTTTCTCCTTTTGTTAAAATCTTCAAACCCAAAATTTCACCTGGTCGTTTTCTGCTTTGGCTTGCCTTGTCTTGCATAGCGATTAGACATTTACCTTCCTCCCTACCCTTTCCCCTCCCCTCCCCTTCCCCAGGAACCCACCTCCCTTCCCAATATCTCTGCAATTGATGTATCAATCGTAAGAGAAACAGGACTGGGGAGGTGGAACTGGGGACTAGACCCAAAAAAAACTCAAAATCGACTCAAACAACCAAAGACCCTATTCATTTTCTCCATGTTCCTTGATTGATTCCTTTCCCCTTTATCAGTCTGCCCCCTTATCCCAAGTTAGCTTTCACGCAAAAACGTAACGCAATGTATAACTGTACATGTACGTCAGCACGACTTTTGCCCTCCTGCCTGCATTATGTTTTCATTTTCTTCATGCTTCATTGATTTATTTTCAGTCCCCGATCATGCTTGTCCATAGAAATTTCATCTATATCACTGTTAACTGTACATGAGAACCATATTTTCCTCTACATTGTTTTTTCTTTCTCTTATCTTTATCACCTTAGAGTTCTTGGTTATTTTTTCTCTTTGTATGAATTACAGAACCACGTACAAGAAAATGCAATTAAAGTATCCGTTCATTTTCTATTTCTCATATTTATTAACACGAGTTTTTGTCAGTGTAGCTATTTTGCGTGGAAATTTCCGTGGTGCTTCATTTCTACGTGCAATCTCTTCATCGTTCCTCTTTCACTTATCAAAATCTATTCAGTAAATAATGCGCATCTAAGCATGCACTCGTATGCAGGTACACGTCCAGACTTCTAGCAGCACATAGCCAACCAGAATGTCACCACGATAAAAATAGAAGCATAAATCATATGAACAAAGGCAGCGGACCCTACTACCAAATAATGAATCCAAACAGGTCCCTTCTCAGAATCGCCTATATTCCTTGGCATTCGTGTTTCCAGCAGAGTTTTCCCCCTTCCTTTATTTGCAAGAAACATGAAGACAAAAGCCTTAAAAAAATATTAATTCTTTTGCAATGGAAAAAGACTTTCGCCACGCTTTTTATACTCCCAGCTAGGCACGAGGCGGCTATGTAACATTCGCCCTGGATAACGCCCATCGAACCGCTGACCCTTACTTTGGTTTATTCAGATCCTATTCCGGATAGGACATAAATAGGTCGAAGGTTTAAAATGCTTCTCGGACTTTTTTAAGAGCCAGAGGCTCGGGAGCCGCAAGCGTGGAGGCGCTCAATCAGTTTATGGCTATGGGGCGAAGGTGGTCGGGGACGGAAAATTCAATGGTTCGTAGACGAGGCTCAAGAGAAAGGGGACAAAAACATGATAAGCAAAACGTGGAAAACGGTGTAGGAGGAATTTACCAGTCCATTCCATCCATCCCATCAGATTCTTTGGCTGATTGAGATTGGTCATCGCATAGCGTGTAGAATTTAATGAAATAGGACATATATATTGGCTATAGGTTTTGTTTTAGTTTTCCTTGTTTTTTGATTCGTATTTATTTTGCCTTTCATTATTCTCTAGCGTGTTGAGAAGTTAATTGATTCGCTATTTGGTTGCCGTAGCCCTCTCCCTGCTTGCTTTTTATTTCATTTTGTCTTGGTGTATTAAGTTTGGTTTTGGGCTGATCTCTTGAAAGATGTCTATCTCAACGCTCCGGGCATCGGGATCTCTCCCTCTATCCACGATGGCGAATAGATAGGGAAAAAATGTACCATGTGTTTTGAGAGATATAAACAGAGTCGAAACTCGTATCTTATGATAATTCTTTGTTTTCCTTAGGGGCGCGCCGTGGTGGAGTGCCATATACAGTTCGGAGAGTGGTTGGGGAGGGAATTACAACCCAAAAAGCCTTTAAATATTGGTTCGCAGCGGAAGAGTCGTAATGCCCAGGCTTTAGAGATAATGATAATCAGGTCGTTTTTGATAGAGCCTTTTGGTCATGCTGGGGTCGATAAAGGCCCAATCCATTTCGCAGCTAACCAGCAGGTGGCCGCCTCTGTACTTGGGGGAAATGAGATTTCGAGGTATGCGTGAGGCATTTTTCCCCAACATCGCATAGTTCGTTTCCGGGGTGATCGGCCAAAGGACGTGATAGGAGGAGGTTGTTACATGGAGGCCGGTCAGTCTCCATGTAGCCGTAGAAGCCACAATATAGGACCGTTTGAGCTGAGGGGACGTAATATATTTATATATAAAAAGAATTTCAAGGATAAGAGATCAAAAGGCAATACGTCTCTTTCGGCCAGTATACTTCGAATTCGGTTTGACGATCTTGCCCTTGCGTTCCATCTGCTCCTTTTTCCTCATAATCCAAGCTTTGGACCCTTTGACCTGTGCTGGGTTTACACCTCTTCTTCCCTGAGACTGAGCAGCCATGGCCTTCTTCCTCGCATCCAGAACATCAACATCATCCATGCCTTCCACGACACCGGTAATGTCGCCTTGCAGACCACCTCCACCAACAGTAAGCACAAGGTAGAGCTTGCTGTTCTTCGTCCCAGGGTCGTCTTCAAGAATACCAGCACCGAACCCAGCCTTCATGGCCGCCCCGCTAATCATGCTCCTCTGCGCATCGTTTTTAGGGTAAAACTGGCACACAGCGCGCGCACCCCGACGCAAACTCGCATATAGCCCATCAAAGAATCTTCGTAGCCGACCTTCCGGACTAACGTCACTAGATTCAGCATTACACAGCCACTGAATGGCACTGATGCTCACGGCTGCGTCAAATGTACCCGCACGGAACGGGATACCCTGCCCTATGTCCGCCAGAAAGAGGTCGCCCTCTACATCTCTCTGAAGCGCAATGTCCAGCATTGAGGGGGAGATATCCATACCAACCCAGGTGTGGGGACCGCCTTCGGACGGCGGGACGGCGGAGAGGATTTCGCCTGATAAGCCGGAGCCACAGCCAATGTCGAGGATTAGAGAGGGGGATTTGAGATCGAGGAGTTCGAGGGCACGGTGGGTCATGTCTGATTGAATGTTGCGGATTCGAGAAGAGGTGGTGTATTTGCGGGATTCGGAGTCATTGTAGAAGAGATCTGGGGGTCTATTTTTCAATGTAAGTGTTAGGGATTATGGTGAAATACGATTTAGATTTCTAGGTATCGGGGTTTTGTAGGCATACAGAGTGTCTTCGGGACGAGACATTGTGAAATTTGAATTTTTCGAGCACTCGTCGTATTTTGGATATTCCGGCGAACAAATGGACAATAGTATTATTTCCCGTCTCTTTTCCGCTTCTTCGTATTAATATGTAGTTACCCTTTTTCTTCTATCAGGTCCGTAAATAGCTGCAGTAACTGAGATATATCCAGGATGTGAAGTGGTATGAGCGGTTTGTGGGATTGGAATAGCGCAGAAAGAAAAATTCAGTGTGGGAATTTAAGAAAATTGACTTGGTCGTTGCCTTTTTCCTCTTTGGGACAGACTTCATCGTCATCATATTTACATAAATATTTGGCTACAAAGACCAGACCGACCCAACGAACAGATATTTTTTACGTTTATTGCTCTGCAGAACAGCGTCGATTCCAACACAAACAACGGAATGACACTTCATTCGTGTATACCTTGATTTCGCGCGCATCTATCTCCTCCCCCTACAGCAAACACAATATACCATATCCTCCCGCCGCAGCCATGTGGATTCTGCCCTTGGTCGGGTACCTGGGTTTAATCGTCGGGTTCGCATTCCTAACCCTCGCCATAGGTAAAAAAAGAAAATAATAAACCTCCCACATCTATACAAAGACATGTAATAAACTAATAAATACTCGCCCAGCCTCCGGCCTCTATTACCTCTCTGAGCTTGTCGAAGAACACACCGTGCTCGCGCGCCGCCTCCTATCCCGCCTGATATACTTCATAATAGCCCTCCATGTCCTCCTCTGCCTGGTTGACCAGCTGCCCTTCACCCTCTGCGCGCTCAGCGTAATCTCCCACTTAATCTACGCGGCCAATCTGCGCCGCTTCCCCATCGTTAAGCTCACAGACCCCATCTTCATCACCTCCTGCCTTCTCGTCGGCCTCAACCACTGGCTCTGGTTCCGCTACTTCTCAGACCCAATATCAGCCCAGCCGTCCAGGTCCATGCCCTGGTCAAAAGATGCGGGCAGCAATACCCGACAGTCATATTACTACGGCGCGGTGACAGATCTTCCGTCGTTTACAGAGGTAGCGTCTTACTTCGGGCTGTGCGTTTGGCTAGTACCATTTGCGCTGTTTGTGAGCCTGAGCGCGGGTGAGAATGTGCTGCCGAGCATGGGCTCTGAGTATGCGACTGGGGCCACGGCGGCGTCGTCGCTGGCTGATCGGGATGCGAAACTAAAGAACAAGGGCATGGCCAAGGCATTGGTCGATGGTGTGCGGGAATGGATGGGGGATACGGGCGAGCTTATGGGGTTTTGGAGGGGGGAGAAGACGAGGAGGTTTTAATGGACCTGCTTGTTCCTTGGTTTTATTTATTCATTACCACCTCTCTGATTTTCGCGGGCGAGTTAAATTGTGGTCGATTCCTCTTTTACTGAAATGGCGAGCGTATAAACCATTTTAATGCATCTACTACCTCCGAAATTCCTTTTGCTCTTTCCTTGACGACTGATTTGAATGTTTATGACGTGTTTGAACTGCGCTGCATGGGGACTCACACTGTATATATATTGTATTATCGACGTAAATGCACCAAAACTAATTACTTAATAATTGTGTTGAAGAAGTGGTGTTTTAAGAGGAGGAAAGGAGGAAAGTTTACGGGTTATCATCGTTATGGTGTGCTGCGCACAAAGTCCACTTGCCTTGGTTGTGGGACACTTCCCGGTAGCCAACCGAAATACCACATTATTAATTGATTAGACTCAAGAGACTGCTACCAAGGACCATTTAGAACGGGTCCATCCAGAAATCTGGCATCACAACTTCGTAGCGAAGGTTTCTTTTCGTGCCTGAGTCCCATTTCCTTAGCAGCGATTTTCTCTGGAATGCCCCCTCATATTGTCCGGCATCTATGTAGTTATGTAACTTGCTTTTGCTCCTCGTCGGGATGACATATCCGTATATGCAGAATCATACGGACTATTCGGATAGCAGAACATCAAATGCGGGGCCGTAGATTAGACAGCGTCGCCTCGAGAAGCATAATCAAGGCAGAAGAGAGTCGAGATAGCACAGACCAGTGAGTAGTTGCATGTACTGTACCTTCTGTCCCGGCTATCCGTTCCTAGCTATGGTGCACGTCTCCGCTTGGATTGGATTGAGTTCCCTGGTAGCGACGTCTCTCGAAAAAGTCAAACTGACATACGAGAGTGCCGATGCCTTTGTATAAACAGGTTCCCTCTGCGAATACCTAAGCACAGCTTGTGTTGGTGGAAATAGTATGCTGGAGAGAAAACATGTACGTAAGATAGAAAACGGGCGACTGCATGAGATTAGGAACAGTCGACGCTTCATGTTTCGATTCAGCCAATATCAACCGGACTGCTGACCGTCTGGCTGTCTGACTATCACTACCCGCTGAGAATTCACCCTCATTGCTTTACCATATCTGGAGCTGTGTTACACACCGGGCGGAATGTATGTATATACCACAGGAATCGTGCATCCTTTCGGCACCGAAAAAGTATGCAGGGCATGCCGATTCACGGATTTGAAGTCCTGTCAAGTGCAATTGATCAACTTTAATGAGAATATATCCGAGGATCTGCCGTCCATGCTGTCCGTCCGTTCCCAAAGATGCGCTCCCCAAGCCATAGCGAGTAGTAGTACTCTGCGTAGGCAGGGGACATTAGGTAGGATAGATATATCAGTTCAGATATACTCCGTATGCGGAGTATAAAACAGTGGACAAGACGACGGCCCCACAGCGTGCTTGGATCTACACAGGGAAAAGGGACACTGACAGGCAGATCCGTGGACTGTGGACCGTGGGATATACGAACCATTCCAAATAATAATAATAACCTCTGCTCTGGGTATTGCCATATTGATGAATCTCGCAGAAAAACTTAGCAAATCTTCAGGAAAAACTTTAGAAAATCTCGTAGGCAAGTTTAACCCCCTGACATAAGCAAGCCCTAGCCCTAGTCCTAGCCCTAACTCACTCTCGCCCTTTTCAGCCGCAGAAACCTCAACATCCTTAAATCTTCTTCGCCTGTTGGTTTGCTAATAACTTGCTGCTGGTGATATTTTAATAACAACTCACGATGATTTATTTATGATTTATGATTTATATGATCCTTCTCAACATCAGCAGGGATGGACAACTTGTCTGGCCCAACGCCTTGTCGTGTTTCAGCCGGTTGCAGCCAATGGGCTCGGCGGTTGGTTCCTAGTCATCTTTTAGGCCCTGCCAGTGCCTGTTCGCCACGTCCGTCTTGAAAAAATTAAAATAAAATAAAATAAAATTATGACTATTGGTGTCTTTGTGAGCTATACCTTGTTCCGTTCCCGCGCCAGGGTCTGTCTCTTTTCTCCGATCCGCTCTTTGTGTGGGTTTAATATCAAATCCGTAATCAAAGTGTCGGCGCCCAGTCTGCAACCAATCTCCCTCCCTCCCCTCCCAGTCTGTCACAACGGTACGGTACCTGGCAGGCTTCACGGGGAATCGCTTCCTTCGTTTTGCCGCTCCTTTGTTTAAATAACTCCCGGCGCAAACACCGGGCATTCCGTGTTCATCTGGGCTCTACACCGGTATAACCCGGTGAATGACATAAAAATAAAAAAATTCGCCGTGTTGCAGAACAATAATGAGGCGGGGGGTTTTTCTTGGTCCTCTTGATCTACATTTTTTCTTTTTTCTTCTTCATCTCTTTTTGATAACGCCAAAACTCATCGCGCTTTGACTGCGATTGGGATTGTCCCTAATCCCAGACTCCAATGGCACGCCAGCGGTGACTTTTCTTAGCCCCAACTTCCAAGTGGTTGGCAAATGCCCCCACAGGCCCGCGCGATGATGTTCTAGCCAATTGGACATTTTCTGCTCTGTCCTGTCCGTGGTTAACCTTCAATGAAGACCCGCCATGAACCCTTGGCTAGAAGCCTTCTGTCTGCCATGCTTCGCATAGCATAGCGAGGGAGAGTTAACAGCCGTTTTATACCCAGATTACTGAACCGTGGCTGCAGCACACGTCACCCACTCGCCGCGTCAGGTACCGGTTGTTGCCCACCAATAGTACCGCCCCTGTTCCTGAATTTTCGGGCCATAATGGCGAGGTTCCAGGCTTCAAGGGCGATTTCACCACACCCCCTCAGTGCCCTCCCCCGGGGGGCGAGAATTGATAGTTGGACCGGTCCCAAGGCCAGCAATCAATCACTTTTCCGTTTATGTCTCCCAGATCTGGGTACTTCCGGTTGCTGCAATCTACCTGGCACCCGTGTCTTGGGGATGTTCAGAGGCGGGAAGCCACTTCCTGGGCGTAACGCCAGGCCCTGGCGCTTGCTCAACCAGGATCTCCGGGGCGTATATAAAGACCCTTGCATTCCCACCGGCGATGGCTTTTCGTCAATTTATCCCTTTTATCCGTCCCTTCCTTTGCGTACAGCAGACCACCACACTCCTTATATTTTCCACCACTTCTGGTCTCTGCACGATATCAAAAAGATAGAAAAAATCCACATTCGCTTTCTGACGCCGGCGTTCAAATAACATATATACATATACATATATCCAACTACATACTCATCCTTCCTTTCGTCGCAAGCATGCAACTGAAAACCGTCATCGCTCTCCTTGGAGCTCTTGCTCCCCTCAGCCTGGCCCAGCCCCATGGCCACCACCACCGTCACATCTCCAAGAGACTTGAATGGACCACCGTCGTATCCGACATCTTCACCACCGCCGGCTTCGGTGGCCGCGCCGCCGCCAACACTGGGAGCATCGACACCTACTCAGGCAACGTCGGCAACCCCTGGGGCAGCAACATCATCGAGGTCTCCGAAAGCGACGCCTCCAGGTACAAATACGTAGCACAAATCAAGGGCCAGAACACAGAGCCATGGACTGTCGTCTTCTGGAACAAAATGGGCCCAACCGGCAAGCTTGATGGCCACTACGGCAACAGCGCCCTTACCTTCACCCTGAACGCGGGCGAGACCAAGTATGTCGCCTTCGACGAGAACACCCAAGGCAGCTTTGGCGCCTACCCTGGCGACAGCCTGCCCAAGAACAACTATGGCGCATACGCGTGCACGTGGGGTGAATTCGACTTTGGTAGCACACCCAACAAGGGCTGGTCTGGATTTGACGTCTCCGCCATCCAGGCACAGCTGTCCAATATGCCAGTGCAAGGCATGAAGATGTGCGAGGTTGGCGGTGTTTGCTCGACTGTCACTGGAGCTGGAGGATTCGATAATGCCTACGCGGCCAAGGACCATGCCATTGGTGGCATTGGGGGCAACCTACCTCCTGGCCCTGTCCGCCTTGAGGTTATCATCGCCTACCAGGGATAAAATAAAGAACTGGGGAGGGAGTCCACTTTAGAATATCCTGGTTGATATATGCAATACCCGAGTCATTCTTTTGACTATTATTGACCATTATACTTTCATTCTTTCAATGTATATATTTTTTTATCTTATCACTCTTTTTTTGACTATGAACAGAGGCGTCTGCGGTGGGAAACCCGTTTTTCTGTCCATACATATATAGGAAACGGGTTAAAAGGCGTTTAGATATGCGTCTCGAAAAATATTTCACAAATCCATTCGCTTACTTCCTGTTCAGTCAAAAAAAATAAAAGGAAGGAAAGAGATGATCAACTACATCCCTCTCCCCCCTTTTTTGTTTTTGGGTATCAAATAATAATTAACCGGTCACCTACCTGCCTGTCAACTAGGAAAATGGTGCATGTCCAACATGGATGCATGCCACCGTCTTCCGAGTTCTGCCCCTGCATATCCGGGTAAGCTCCCTTTCCGATCCATGGATCCCTCATGGCATGGGGTGGAAAACTTTCGTGTATGCTCGACGGCGATTGTAGCACACTTACGCAGCGTAGTATTTACATTTAAATTAATAATAATAATAATAATAATAATAATAATAATAATAATAAAATTAAAAATTAAAAAATTAAAAAAAAAAATTAACAAAATGGGCGAGAAAACCCAACTAGTATAATAATCTTTTCTGTATGCCTTACATCTCTGCTCTCAAGTATTGATCTTGTCTTGTCTCGCGCTCTTGTTGTCTATAGCTTCGCACAATATATGCCAACCGAAAGCTAACGGAAAAGCAGAAAACAAGCGGAAGGAAAAGAAATAGAAGAGTCGTGCCACCGCTGCAGAGGATTGATACGGAATAGAATGAGATTGAAAAAAGAGAAAAACGAAAAACGAAATCGAAGTTCTGGAGGAAAGAGAGGTAGTATTTCCCTGGCGCTGCAGAAGTGTAGGAAGAATCAAAGAAGTAGGAAAGAAATCATTTCATATGATGGGAAAAATGGGGGTGAAAAAATTGAAAATAGAAAATAGGAAAGAAAATGCTATAAGCGGAGGAGAGAAGAAAGACTACATCACCATTCACTGCTGATCAAAAAAGACAAAATAGAAAGGAAGAAAAAGACCAGACCAGAAAAGAGGAAAAGAGCAGCAAAACCAGAAAGAAATATACTGTACAATCCTCTCTTCCTCAGTTGCGATCCTCCAATATGGGCCACAAGCCAGTGGCGGTCTCATCCTTCAGAGAGCAACAGGGCAAAACCAGGAAAGGCCAAGAAAATGAAATCGAATAAAAAAATTAAAAAAAATAAAGTCGAAGAAAGAAGAAAAGATAAAGCAAATTAACAAGGAGGGAAAAAAGAAAAGCACAGGGTATAAAGGTATAAAATCAAAAATAATAGCAGAAGAGAAGAGGAGAGAAAGAAAAGAGCCTTCCAGCGATCATCCGTTTCCTCTCTCGAAAAAAAGGATAAATCGCCAGGAAATTACCCGCAGGCAGACAGCGGAATTAGAAAATAGAGCATCAAATCATCCATACATCCATACATCCATCCCTTCACACATTAAAATTACATAACTCCATTCCTTCCTTTCCATTTCTTTCATTCTTTTCATCTTTTCTTTCGTTTCTGTTCTCGGACAAAGGACTTCCTTTATCCACATTTGGTCCAGCTGGGAGTGGCGGGGAAAGAGGAAACAGGCATACTATTAAAAGAGAGGGGAACAAGGCGGGAAATTGGGAGAGAAAAATACCAATAAACACAACGCAAAGCCAGGCGTATGTAATATGTATATCCATCCCAACCGCGCTCTCTGTCCCCTTCGTTCCACCGCCACGATTCAAAGAGAAAAAAAAAATAAAAAAAATAAAGAACATGAAGCGTCTGTTATCACTCAAACGCGGAGTCTTCAGATACCATAGCTATTTCTCACACAAGATAAGGTTAGCATTCATCACAAGGTACTACTCCAATCTACTCATCTAAAACCAACCAACCAAAAAAAATATAAAATATAAATAATAAAAAGAGAAAGGCTTAAAAGGGAGAAGGGAGGGAAGGGGAAACAAAGAAAGGGGTCAAACAAAATTTCACCTACACCGCTCATCTCTTCCCCTCTGCCCATTACCCATTGCACCTTTTTTCCCCAAATTCATAAAGAGCAAATTACTCTCTCGCCGCTTCGCCTTACTCGTCACATTATGACTAGAACCATTATTTCCATCGTCGTCATTATTATTACCAGATGTCGATATGGGCGGCGGCATCAGACTACTCATGGAGTTATACGGGTCCGCACCCAACATCTGCTGCTCATAGGTGGGCTGCATAGGTATAAAGCCCGTGTTGTCGAATTTGTCGCGCGAGCGGTCGCGGTCCCGCTGCTGGTCCCATTGCTGTTGGGTGGAATGGGCATGTTGAGCTTCCTGCGGCGTCAAATCCGACCGATAGCGATGTTGCGGTGCCGGTGACGACGACTGCCGGAATGACGTTTGGTTATAGGACGGGGTCGGCAGGTCGGAGAACATTTGATGGCGGGGTGAGCGTATATCTTCCGGGTTCAAGGACTTGTTGTCTCCGAATAGTTCTGCAGGGCCGGCGTTGTGTATGGAAAACTCCGACACGGGTTCACCGAAGATGCTTTCAAAGTCTGTGAGGAACATTGAGAAGACTGGGGCAGGAATGTTGAGGGTTGGTGCGAAAACGATGCCGACATTGCGAACGGTCATTTTGTTTACGTCTGAGTTGTTGATGATGTCAATTAGGTATTGAGACAGGGCTTTGAGGAGTGTCAGGTTTGGTCTGGGGAGACGGTGAACGAGTCCGTTAAAAGCGACTATTTTCTTCTGTTTGTCATCGAGATCTATATTATATTTATCGTCAGTCAGTGAATTCCGGCATTTCAAACAAGTAGACCGCTAACGAGAACTCACCAAGCACCCGAATAAAATCCAAATGCAAGTCTCTAGTCAGTACCGTCGTCGGCAACTCGCGCAGATACTGCTTGAACAAGGACGCAACAGCGTGAACATCATAATACGTATCGCCCTCCAGAAAGTCCAAATCTCCCTCTGTATTAAATTTCTCCTTAAGAGCTCTAATCACCACATTCGAGCCGCTGAGACGGAAAATGCCCTCTTCCAGCGCCGCATCCTTCACGCGCAGGTAATCAATGCACCGGTAAACAACCGCCGGAAGGCCTGTATTAAGCCCCGGAACCCCACAAAACTCCACCGCCTCTGCGAGGGGCAGCCCAAAGACCGCGCGAACCGCCTCTCGCCGCTCAATTGGGGAATTGCTGTTGCTAGTCTCGTGATTCTGTATCTGGTTAGCTAACTCAGCTGTTGACGCAGCGCGAAAGCCCCAGATGGAGCGTTTCTTCTCCTTCGTGGTCATCGGCGGGGGAGCTTTATTTCCCCACGCCCCGGCATCCTGGATTTTGGCTCCGTTGGTTGGGCCGGAGATGCTTTTGAGCGATGGAGACTGCGGCATATTCTGATCCCATGGAAGCTGATACCCTGGTTCCGGTAACCCAGCGGCGGCGGCCGCGCCCCTGCCCGGAGGAAGGACACTACCTGGCGGCCCGCGGACGGGGGCCTCAGCGGCGACGACATCGTCGTAACTAAATGAGCGGAGTTTATCGCCGGGTCCAGTTTCCTCAGGGCTATCTGTATCCTTGCTATTCTTCCTCGCACTGCCGTGTAGTAGACGACTCTTTGACAGCCCATCATGTTTTGAAGGTTGGCGATGAGACCTGGAGCTCTCCTCCTCGTCCGACTCTTGCTCAACATAGCTCAAAAGAGCCTCAACCCACGAGTCCCTCTCCTCATCGCTCTCAGCACACAATACATGGCGCACAAGAGCTGAGGAGTCCTTCTTCTTAGGCTCCAGAATGAGAAACGCGTGGCGATACTGGTTATCCAAATCGTCATCCAACCGTGATGGTGACTGATTGCTGTTCGCCGACTGAGACTGTTTGCCGATCTGCGCATGGCGAATCTTGATGGTTCCCATATGCGGACCACCGGGGGATTCATAATACTTCAGCTCCGGCCCATCGAGGACGAAGTACCTCGCTTTCCACCCACCGAAGTTCTTCCCTCGCTTTGTCAAATACCCTTCGATCCTCGGCTTCCCGTCAGGCCCCAAGGGATAAGACCGTTTCCCCTTGTGCTCACCGTTGATGAGGCTAGTCTCATCATCGCGCGGCTCAATAGCATCCGCCGTCAAAAACTGGCATATCACCAACGCACCCGCCTCGTCCATCTGCGTCTCAAGGATAGACTCAAAGTAGCCATTCAAGGCAGCTCTGCGCGCATCGACCTTGGCTGGGGAATGGCCGCTGAAGATGGACCGGTCAGGCAAGCGCCCAGCGAAGTTCGACATTGCTTGTTTCAATTGTTGATCCAACTGCGGCAAGGCTAGGATAACTTTTTCTACCCGCCATAGCTCCGCGCGGTTAGCCCGCGAGAACACACTGAGCGTGAAAACGGGCTCTTCGTCTGTAGGTTTGAGGGCCAAGTAGCTGTTACGTGACGGTCGTAGGCGGGACGAAGAAACTTTAATGTCAATAGAGGGTAGAGCGTTGGGAGGGAGAAGTAGATCGGGGTGCTGATCCGACACCAGGCCACGATATATGCGACTTTGGAAGGTCCCTGGAGACGTTGGGCTATCGATCTTTACGGAAGCGTCGAAAGTAGGGATTTCCTGCCTGGGAGCGTCGTTTTGCACGGGAGGAGGAATGGAAAGTTCAGCTGGTTTAGTCGGAGAATTCTTGCCCGTAGTAGCCGCAACAAGATTAGCAGGCCCCGAGAACGGAGGCGCGGGAAACCTTGTAGCTCGTGGTGACACTGGAAGGCCGTTCCTAGGTGAGATGGGCGGCGACGCCATATTACCGTGGCCGTCCTTCGGGAAGCGTGGAAGTGGAGAGCCCAGCGGGCGATCTCCTGGTCGTGGGCTTAGTGGTAAGCCGGGACTCATTGGAGGGGATAAGGCCAGTCTATCTTTTTCCGACGACGCAGCGTCACTCGCCGGGGGGCTCAACATTGTTGCAAGAGAATCAAGTGGAGGAATTTGTTGCGCAAGCCCAGGAGGGGGTGAGTGGGCAACCATGCGATTCCCCACAAACCCCGTCCCACCAAACACTCCTTGTGGTGGATGGGAGTTTTGGGGTAAGTCGGGGGGATGTGCCATTTTCGCTTTCATTTTACTGGAAGCGCTGCGAGCAGCTTTCTCCTGGAGCAGAAGCGCTTCACGTTGTCGATCGTCCTCTTCCCTAGTTTTTCTCCTTCCTCGACTCTCCATTCTGGGAATTCCATCAGTGTCCAAATTATCATCGTAATCCGAGTCATCCCCAACAGCTACATTCACCCGCTGAGTTTGGGCATGAACACGTTCAGTTTGGCTGAGATTTAACGGGGCAGGGGGGGGTCTCCTGAGAGGAGGTGGTGTCTGTTTCAGGAGATCACCAGTGGGTAAACTTGCAGCAGACGTGCTATTCGAAGACATATCAGTGTTGTTAGTCGTGCCACTTTGTTTGTCATACACTAACGGGTCAACGGGAGAATCGCGAAGCTGCGGGCGGTTTTGATTGTCGTTGTTTGCTGGCTGTTCTGTTCGAGCGCTGTGACTATGGCTTGAGGGATGGGAGTTTGGGGTACCGCCTCTGGTAAGCTGAGGGTCAGCATGTGAGTGCGATTGGAAGGTTGCAGGCTCATCCAGTGAGCGCGGCGTAGTTGTATCCGATGGTTTTGTTCGATCGTGTTGAGAGGGTGAATCTAGATTTCGGTCAGTCAGAATGTACGAATTGCCTTGAATAAATAAGAAAAGAGGCAACGATGGATTCCAAGTTGCTATGTTTTGTCCTACCCTTAGATGACTTGCTGTCTCCTTCAACAGTAGGGCCACCACCCACAGGCGCAGTTCGTTCAGGCATTGGTGGAGGGTTGGCCTGTAATTCCTTAAGTTTCTTCCTGTAACGATCCTTATCCTTCATTGTACGTTCGAGATCCTTATTCAAGCCGAGAACCATGGTGCGCTGCTTATCAACCAGTCTCCACAGCTGAGCATTCTGTGACGCAGCCTGTTGCTTCTCCTTGAGTAGATGAATAATGACGGCCTCAGCGGAGCCGGCAGTGGAGATGAGATTGGCGATCTCCTCTGGGGTGACATTATTCACTTCGAGAGAAGATTTGTGCGAGTGGGCGGATGAGATGGATGAGATGGCTGAATCGATGGAAGAGGTGCGTGGTATCGTTCTGATGCGATCTCCCACAGCAGATGACAGGGTCGGGTTGGATAAGGGCGGAGAAGGGGAGACCGAACTGGGCGAGGTAACACGACGGCCACCATTATTACTATTATTATTATTGCTATTGCATGTATTATTGTTGGTGTGATCATTATTACTGTTCATGGTGACTGGGCGAGGCGGATCCGATGACTTTCGCAATAGGTCGTAATAGGAGGACTTTGGCATATTCCCATTGGCGCCCCGCAGATGCGACGAGCCGGTCAGTCGATCTGGGGGTGAGGGTTTGCACTGCAGCGCCTCTGCCGACTGGTTCGGGATCGGGTCCGTGTTGGATGGCTTGGTGTTGATAGAGGAGGATGCGGCGGCGGCGGCGGCGGTGGTGATGGTGGCGGTCGTAGTAGGAGGAATGGGAAAGGCCGATACTCGAGCGAACGTTGAAACGGAGAGAGGAGAAAGAGGAGGCGGAGGGGATCGTGGAGATATGGGAGAGGTGCAGGATGAAGTAGCTGAACGAGGAGCCCTGGGAGGAATGGATTGAGGCGAGGTTGAGGTGGGCGAGTCCTCCTGGCTCAGAGAAGGCGATCGAGTAGTAAGCGCGGAACCTGGAGGTTGGGAGGATGAAGCAGACGAAGGAGAAAGAGGGGATAAATGAGGGCGGTTCCTGGGGTTGTAGAGTGTCGTCGTCGAGGCGGGCGCTTTGGTGGTGGTACGGATAGGGGAGAGAAGGGGGACTTGAGAACGGAGGTGCTGGGTGTGATGGATGCCAGTAGTTGAATAATTGCTGGTATTATTAATATTAATATTATTATGATTATTATGATTATTATGATGGTGAGGATTGCTGCTAGACGAAGGGACGACGCCTGTATTCCTTGTATCGCTGGGGCTGGCGCTTGAGCTGGGAGCATCTGCACGTTGGGTCAAGTAATCCCTGGGGATCAGGGGAGCGGGCATCAGGGGGGACAAGGCGTGTTTGAAGGGGTGGAGGGGGAGGGGACCAGCTTCATCAGAAGACGGGGGGGAATAGGGAGCGTAAGGGTTAGGGATGCTGCTGCTGCTGCTGTTGTTGTTGTTGTTGGTGGTGGTGGTGGTTGAGGTTGTGGTTGTGTTGGTGGTGGTGGTGTTGTAGGGGCGAGGTTGGTGATGTTGAGGCTGATGATGGAGTTGGAGTCGCTGTTGGTGGTGGTGTTGGCGCTGGCTGAGGCTATCCTCGCTGGGTTGCCGCCGGACTTGCGACATGGCTGCAGAATAATAATAGTTAATGAATTGGAGACGGAATACGGATAAAGTTAATAATAATAGTAGTAAGTTAGTTAATCACAGGCTGCAGCAACCCCCCAGACAAGCGGCGGTTATTTAGCTGGGAATTAGGTTCTTGCAACCCGAATAGTTAATAATGGTTAATGCTGTCTGAATATTGATATTTTCCACACTCACTCACTCCCCCCATTATATCAGGAAGATAGGCCCCAAAACTCCAACCAATCTTCAATATTCAAATTCGCTGCTCCTTGAGCCCCAATTCTTAGTTCCCTGAAACTATGAACCGCCAACAGTTCAACAACACTTCCAACAAATCCCCCCAAAACTTCCTTGCCGGTCTTTTGTTTGATATCACCACGTCAAGCCTCCCGAGTTGGGCAACCAGAGCGATCGAACGGACGGAAATGACAGGAGGAATAGCTCACCGGACTACTGCTGCTGAGCTGCTGGGCTGCTGGGTTGCTGGATATCTGGAAACCTGGCAATTGGCAGGACAGCGGTTGTGTATAAACCATGAGAGATGAGAGGGACAAAAAAAGAATAAGAATTAAGAGAGTAGAAGACAATGAAAAAGTTGAGAAGACAACCGTCCAGCAGAAAAGCTTCGCTTTTTTTCCTTTTCCCTCCAGGCACAATGAATTAGTTATGAGCAGGAAGATCCTTTCTTTTTTTCTTTTTTTTCTTTTTTCTTTTTTTTTTTTTTTTTGCTCACTGCGTATCTTTCGTTTTAACTACTGGTGCTATCTGGTGCTGATCAATTGCCTAACTCACAGCCATAACAAACAAATGATAATCCGTCACTCCTCAACTCTGTCCTCTTTCTCTCGTCCTGATCAAAGGGACCTTCTGCCAATGATACATTATTATGCCTGGCCGGAAGAGTCGTTAACTAGCTACATACAAGAAGAACCTGCCATGATCATGCAGAAGCCTCGTCAAAGTAGAACGAACACAACAACTATCATATATATCAACACTGCCATGGATATCTTACAATTTCTACATATGCTGTGAAACAATTCAGTCATCTCTGACACATTCGATGCTACAGGAGATTCTGACTTCGGCATCGCTGTCCGCTATTAACTAATGTCCAAAGCTCCCTGGATAGCAGCTATATATAGATATGGAGAGCTCGGTGGCAGTTGACACAAATCGTTTCAGAACAGCTTTTTTTTTTTTTTTTTTTTTAAACACCCATCCGAAAATAAGATCGAGCGATGATCAAAGCTGACAAGCTATGTATGTGAAAAGAGAGGAAAAAAGAAGGGGAATAATGGAGACATTTGAACACACAGTTGGATTCTTATCAGCTTCTCCGTATGGAGAATAGTATGGAGTACTACGTAGTAGTTAACTAGTTAATCGGGGCGCAATATTTATCTCGAACAACCACCCTGCAGGCGACGGAGCTGCAACTATTATTTCTGCAGGCAAAACTCCTGACTCCTGACGACACGACATGCCAGTGAGTGGGTGAAATAAATCATTTCATCCTTTATCTTCTTCACCATGATTCATCAACTGTGATCCTCCTAAGATGTAACTACAAGACCTAAATATAGGCTGTACACACGAACCGAACTCACTCACAATAATGTCTCTCCTGTCCTTAGGAAGAATAAGTTAGGCCACCAAAGCTATTACACCGCTGTCTAGGCTCTCGCTTCTCCTTTGAGTCTAGACAGCGGCGCTGGCACCGTGGATCCAAGCTCGCGTAGTGAAATTATATGCTGCGTTCTGGCGTCTCTAGCGCCGTTGATGTTTGATTTTTGATTTTTTTTTTGGGGGGGGGGCCGGGAAAAGGGGAGACAAGGGGAGACAAGGGGAGACATATCATGAAGAGAGAACTCACTCTGTAATGTGGGATGGGATAATAAAAATAATCACGGATCAGTTTGTTTATGCAGGTCCAGGAGTTAATGAAAAAGCTCAGGCTTATTACTTTTTTCCCAATTGAATAGTAACAAATGCATGCAGGGAACTTCCATGCAAATTCCTCGACACATGCAAGTAATAATAGTTACAGGTTATTTTGCAGAGAGTTTCCCCGTAGTTAATCAGCCTGAAGGTTCCCAATCATCCAGGCCATGTTCTCCCCACCCTGCTCTTCGCATTCTCTCCCTCTCTTCCCCCCGGTGTGTTATGCAAGGTACCGCCTTAGCCCCAATACTCCCGGGCCTGGATATCCCTGGAGGCCCCAGAATGGCCCCTCGGTGGGTGATGGATGAAACGAAGACCGACCCATCCCCATGATGATGATGGCGTATTAAAAGGGGGAAAATAAGGGGCGGCGCCAAAGGAGATGAGGGTCTAGAGAGATTCAACGAGTTAGATTCCTCTATTTCTTACCTCTTCTGGTGCTCCATTTGCGTATATATCCCATACTTCGTACTCTATAAACACCTCCCCCTAATATTTTAGTGGCAATGGCATGCTAACCTAACCATCATTCCGGGGGGAGTGTCTTCAAATATCCCCTTGCAGCATACAGAATAGGCTTTCTGATGATGCACTTTGAGAGATGGTTAGGAATTCATGGGACTCTATAACAGAGGAGCAGTTACAGAAGCTTTATAGCAGAGATACCTTGCTCACTCTCAGACAGTTATAGAGTCAGGGGGTGGGCTATATAAGATATTACTAATATTATGATTGATTCCATGATGATAAACACTTTCGAACAAAAGAACCCATAATGATGATTAGTATTGCCACTAATAAAATATTAGAGAGGCCTGTCTCTAATGAAAATATGATTTCGTGCCAATTCTTCACCTCTTGAATGTGTCATGCACAGACAGAATGGTTACATTCATCACATGGAATAGTATGTATAGTTACTCTGCTACATAGTTACACAAAGCACAGGAAACAACAAAAGCAACTGGTATTTTGAAACAAGTAGTTATCAGACACTTTAATTACCACTTCTTCACATCACCATATGTCTATCACCATATGTCTATCAGTATAGTTAGTGAGTTGTCATATTATGTTATAAACTTCCTGCTCTGTACAGGATTCCTCCTATACAAATTTTGTTGAAGTTATTTGATGAATTTAATATAAGATTCCCAACATATTATCCTACATAACGCACATGGCCTAAAATGGATAATTTAAACTCATGAAAGCCACTTATTGTTTGTATTTATATTTTGATTTGGAGATTCTATTTCCAAAGATGGCTACAATATTCTCATCGCATGCGTACTCCTCAGTTAAGACAATCGCCTAACTTCCCTTTGCGTAGGTCAAGGTCAAGGGCAATGGCAATGGCAATGGCAAGGATGCACCACATTCCATCATTCATACGTCCCTCTGCAACTCCCTATCATCAAACTCCAGGTCTTTCATCGCATCATCGACATTTACTTCAACACCAACATTGATGACAGGAGGTGAGACACCCTTGAATATAGCTGCCCATTCCGCGGACAAATGTCCGTTTTCAGGGCCTCATTACCAGCCGAACCGCCAACAGCAAGCCCCTTGTCTGGTGGCGATCCTAAAGCATTATTGCTGAGATCATCAAAATCAAGGTCAAAGCCTTGCATGGCATCTGGGAACATCTGGTCCAGGTCCAAATCCATTGAGATGAGTGGCACTGATGAGAAGTCTGGGAGAACTGAAGGTACGGAATTTCCGGCGGTTGCAGGAAATGAGTTGGGTGACGAAGTTTCTGGAGTGGTTGGAGTGATCGCTTGCAATTGGCTATATGTCAACGCTGATAATGGTCATGGTGGAGATCGTGTATCGGATTCTAGCGGTGCCTCTACGCGGTGCTGATGTTGGTTATCAGGGGATGCTGATGGCGACGAAGTCTCATCTCCTTCTTTCCCAAAAGCCCAGGGGCTCAACCACGAAAGTTCATGCAGCGTCATCCGACTGCTGCTATGCTTCTCATACCATACCACGTTTTCAGCTTTTTGAAAACCATCGTCAGTCTCGCTGCAGGCCATAGTTCGCCCCATCCCGCGAACATCTGAATCAGCGCTTCCAACCACTCGGAGACTTGAAGGTTGCAGTCGGCGTGTTGTTTCGTATCATCCGTTTGTTTTTGCTCTATGGCGGCGAAATGGAGCTTTATGAGCATGATTGCCATGTAGATCGTTCGGATGAAATACACTGTTGGCATGGCACGGATGGCGGACATGTCTAGTGAATGGATACTATGGAGTAGATGATGGAGTGAGTCGACACATGTAGAAAAGGCTGGTGTGCTGATGGGTATTTTCTGCGATGGCTGTTCGTCGAGAGAAGAATGGGAACGTCGCGAGGCCAAGGTCATGGTACTTCTCTGAGTACACAGATTTGCAGAATGCCTCGAGAAATTGAGAATTTCTGGGAGTGGAGTTCTTATATTACTATCATGCGGCTCTGGCCTTTCTTCGCCGCCTGTGCCGTCGGGATGCAAAGTCTGTCTGTCCTTTGACATCTAACACATGGCAATCCCGGGGATGGCTGGTTACAGCGAACTTTAGACTGCCGGCAAGGCATACATGTCCCCATTGGGATGTTGCCTCGAGGATATTGCCTGTTCGTTCTGTGAAGGTCCAATGGCCGCATCTCGAGATGGAGAAACGCCGTGAGCTGCCACATCTTGTGGTGCCGCATTGCCTGTCTTAGCCATATTATCGCAAGCTATATACTCCTGTAGTTCAAGGAGAGAAAGCCGACGTCGTCCTTAGGCGTCAAAGAGTAAAATGGTTTACACTCGACTATTGGCTAGGCGTCTGATAGTTATGGATCAGAGAGCATAACTAAGCCCTTGTAAACCAGGACAGAGGATTGGAGGGCGGATGGAGCAACATACACGGAAACATCATCCTGTCAACTCACTACTAGCAAGTCTAACCACCATTTAAATAGTTAATTTACGGGGTATGAAGCTGAGAATTGATTTTGATGAGCAAATTGATGAAAAGATATGCGGCTGTGGACGTCCAAAATCTCGAGTAAGTCAACATTTAACGTTACCTACCTAGTGACTCGCCGAAGACCTTGTGGCTAAATAAAATTGACTAGATGCTACGAGTCCCAGGTGCAGGTTCCGCATATTTGATTCAAACATTCATGGCTTAAGTTGAAATCTCATATTAAAATGACCACCACGAATCGAATAACAAGAAGACGACAGTCAATCTCTGGTAGAAGAATGGCAATAGCACATCTAGGGAAAATCAGAATGAAAATAGACCACAAATTTCTTAAAAGCTGTTGAAGTGGAGCACCACAAGCTAATCAATATGAATAGAACAAAATCGAATCTATAGATCGACTTGTTTCAAATCAGAAACAGATAACACAAAGATTTTAGGCCCTCCGGAGCCCTTCCTTCTCTCTTTACCATTCCTTCTTCCCCTCCATCCCAGCTACCCTTGTAACCAGGAACAATATCACCGTGTCTCATCTGATCGTGTCAGGGGGATAAAAACGTCTGGACGTGAAATGCCATATCGTAATGCAGGAATTCCCAAAACATTAGAAAGAGGGAAAGAGAGAAGTAGTCAAAGGGGAAGGAAAATTAATACATGTGTTTTTTGGGGGGCCAATTAGGGATAGAGTCGCAACCGAAAAAAATGTAAACAGAGAGATCATTAGGGTGGTTATTGCAGCGGGGTAAGCATTGCAAGTTTCCCCGTTCGACTTTTTCTTGTCATTAAAAAACATTTGTCCAAAAAGGACAGGCATGAGTTAGGCTGAATAAGGATGGAAAATTGGTCAATCGTTCGTAGAAGTAAGGAAATTAGAGAAATTAAAATAAGGAAATAAGGAACATAGAGAGGGAGGGCAGTGAAGGCTGAATATTGATCCCATTTCCACCTCCCGAACCATGACCCAAATATATTTTTCTTTTGGTATAGGGCGCGTTTCCCGGTTGGGTTCTGATCCCTCATTTACCTTACGATTTTGCTTTTCCAAAGGCTAGCAGAATTCATGGTATACCTGGTAGGCACTCTATTAGCTGCGGGATACTTGGCAGGTTTGGTGTATTGCTGGCGAGGCGAGGGATGGAATTTACCATGTAGATAGTGAGCTGCAGCTAATAATCGCCATGGGTGTCGTACCCCTTGTAGCCGTCGTCCTTTTCGTCCTTTTCGTCCTTTTCGTCCTTTTCGTCCTTTCCATCTTTTCCATCTTTTCCATCTTTTCCATCTTTTCCATCGTTTCCATCGTTTCCATAGTTTCCATCGCCCTTCTTTCCGTCATCGTACTTCTTTGGTTCATCACACTTGCCGGTGACGGTGTGGACCTTAGCGATGGTGGTCGGCACAGGCACGGGCTTCCCTGGCACGGTGATGGTATGGAAATGCGTGACGGGCTTCTCTTTGATGGCCGTCTTGGTAACAATGACCTCCTTGACAGCAGTAATAGTCACAGCCTTAGTTTGGACAACAGTCACCGGCTTGTAGTCGGTTTTAGTTACGGGCTTGGGATAGTCGGTTATCGTCATGGTCTTCCAGTGGGTGACGGGATGGTTCACAGTGATGAACTTGGTGACCTCTTTGAACTCGGTGACAGGTTTGAATGCCGTCTTATACTCGATCTTATACTCGGTCACTGTGACAGTTTTGGGCTCTTTTTCCCGGTAGTGGTCACCCCCGGGAATGGGATTCGCAGCAGCAAGGCTAAATGGACATCAGAAACTTGGAACGTCATTATGACGGAAAATGGGGGAATTAAAAATTACATACCCAGCGCCTAGGATAGCGAATTGAAAAATCTGATTGATGCAAACCATCTTGAATGCCTGAGTATGAGTATATCAGAAAGTATACGGTGAGTATTGAAGTAAAGGCAATAATCACAAAAATATGTTTTGCTTGTTTGATATGTGATCAGATAGATGATTGAACCCGGTGGTGACTTGAAGAAAAGAGGGCCAACAGGGAGGTTGTGCTGCCCTTTATATAGAGACGGCCGCAGTTAAGGTGTGACCCTAGAAAGACTAGGCATGACGATGCACCCAGCATCTGGGCTCAACTTGCGGTAATAGCTGCTGAGAAACGCGACTATCCGATCCTGATGTCAACTAAATCTAATTTCTGTGACACGTAGAGAGAGCACTGTGTTCAGGTTCTGAATTGCGTTGATCATAGTTGGATGACAATGTGGATATTGGCTGGTACAATTATCTCGTTTTTAAGTCTATGATTCTTAGAAAACCATTTCGTATGATATGATTCTCAATAATAAACCAACCAAGGTGTACCAAGAGTATGGACCTGGACTCTCGGAAGAAAGTAATAGCCGATCCCACTTATAGTGTGTAAAAGGGTTTGGTTAGCCAGTCCTGAATGTATGTACTTGGAAGACGCTGGGAATGTTAGGGGAGTATCTTAAAATGTTCAATTGGATAACTCAGAGATGGTGGTACATGTTGTAGTCGTCAACTTCCTTCTGGTAAAGTCCTTGCTGGCCTCCTGCTACGTGGGGTAGCAGGTAGATGTGCTGCTATCTACAGCACTCTGAGCACAAGTCTTATGCCTATAAAACACCAATGGCAGGGTTTTAAAACTGGCGAACGAGGCGAAATGACCATTCCTTCAAAATATCCTTCATGTGGCTTCAAGCTATTGGGAGATGGCATATCTCCGCCAGATCAAAAGCGGAGAAGAGAGACACTGACACATCGTAAATGTGGAGGGAGAACGGCTAGATCTCGTTGATCCCCAGCTCGAGAGCTGCGATTCTTCCCCACACAAAAACAAGAAACTCACTGTCCATGGAAAGATATCACTGCTCAGTGCTACCTATCAAGAACTCAGCACACAAACTTGGAGCCTCGAGCAATGTGAGAAGCACATGTACATGTACATGCACAATAATCATCCAATATTTGCAACGGCACCAGCCCTGTAGAGCGCGAGGGCCAGGAAACTCGTCGTATGGCATGAAAATCATAATAGTTGGGGACAAATAACCACCAAGATCCAACGCGATGGGTGGATCTGGAAGCACCCGACTATGTAAAAACTGAGTAACGCAGGAAGCCATGTCGACGTAAATCCTGTCACAAGGCCTCTCGATCACCGTTCATAAGGTCGATGCTAGTGATCAACGCCTCCTGATAGATGTGTACGGTAAAATCTTTCATGTTAAGCTATTCCCGGACACTATAATTGAGACCATAGAGTCCACGAATCGATATGGACTCGATGAGGTTACAGGAAGTGGTAGGTGGTTACAAATGTCACAAGAAACCACATATGGGGTAAGTTGTCAGCGGTGAGGTGTAACACAGATCGCTCGAAGACTATCTTGTTAGCTATGATGAAAATGGCCCATATAGAGAACAAAAAAGAGATCAACATCGAATGTCTTTGATATTGAAGACTCATACGGAGGATGAAGGTGGTTAAGTCCAGACAGACTCCGGAGAGGACGCTAGCAAATAAATAGGCTGACTAAGACTTTCCAGATCAAGCCCTAGTTAACTCAAACCACCAACCCCTTGCATGCGTCAGACAGTCTTATAGCTTGAAATTAAGAACAGCTTTCTATATTATATGGTATTATACATTTACAATGCAAGGGGGTTTGGATGAATTAACGTATCCTTGTCTCTGGGCACAACTGGAAGCATCTTCCCGAACAACTTCCACCATTCCAAACCGTAAACATTATTAACTGAACTCAGGGGACTGCTTTTTACAATCCGAATCCAAACCCAGAGAAATAGTACAATGTTTCAATATATACCTGGATTCTACTTCTTCGGGATTATGGTGATTGGCCGCTCTATATCCGGGAATGTGTCCGCAAATATCACTGCTGCTCAACGGTGCATGTCTAGAGCTAAAGCTCTTGCATAAATTTGAAATCAGACCGCCCTTGGGTAATAGGTTCACAATCCTGTGTTTCCGCTCAAACTGCTGTCAGTGTTGAAGTTCACAGCTACAGATAACCTGGGGATGTTGGTGATCCTCTTACAG
The DNA here is from genome assembly GCF_000003525.1 of Blastomyces dermatitidis ER-3. Lineage (NCBI taxonomy): Eukaryota > Fungi > Ascomycota > Eurotiomycetes > Onygenales > Ajellomycetaceae > Blastomyces > Blastomyces dermatitidis. Next base: position 7,163,650 of record NW_025544776.1, on the reverse strand, counting down.
CATGTCACCCCACAGTTCTGTGATGTGCTCCGGTGAGCTATCTGAAATCAGGAAACCCGTTGCGCGTCGAGCGCGTTTAGCAGCTACATTGGAGCCCTTCAGTTGCCTTACGAGGGAAAACCATAAAATCGCTTTTTGGGGTGATAGCTGTTGAGATTTGGGGTCAAGGCGATTTCCGGCATAATGAAGCTCCAAAGTAACTGGTAGGAGGAATCTATGAAAATTCCATCCTCAAAGAAAGGAGGATAAAGCAAAACATGATAGAACATGTGCGGACAACCATAACATATTGCTTTCTCCTATTTGATAAAATCTGTTCTATTCGCAACGCTGACTTTCTCTGATCCCTTGCTCTCTATGCAATATATCGGCAGACTCAAAATCCTGCGTTCCATAGCCAGCAGGACAAGCTCAATTCGACTCCTCAGGTCTTTTCGTCCTAGGGCTTTATATTGCCGTTACCCAGTACAACATGCATGACGTGACCACAAGCAAAACATAGAACCGAAAATTCAACAGTCTGTCTGGCCCAGGTGGAGAGAGCTTGAAGTAGAGGAAGAAAGTAATGATCTAGATACTCGCCTATAAAAGTCCATCCATGACCGAAGGCATATAATCAAACGGTCGTGACTAGGGCGGGAGCTTCGGAGACGTTGTGTCCGCGGGCGTATGTGTCTGCACGCTGAATATATGACATGTACATGTAATGTACACGAGCGGGAGCATAGACCAGAGAGGTCCCGCCGGTTCCACCACCTTACTTGCAAGTTTTATTGCCTCCCGAGTTCAACAGTAGTGAGAGCAAAAGAAGACACACCATGTAAAGGCAATTGATAATAAAACAGTATTATGTTACTATATGCAATGGATATGTACTTCTTCCCTTTTCCCTCTCCCTTCTGACTACCCGCCTTGAACGTGAGTGGTTGGAGCTGTCGGTACCAACATGGACCAACAAAAAGGTGAAAATAAAGATGAAATTGGGGATTAATTTCCATTTTAGCCCAACATGGGTTGTAGATCTTAGACGGGCTTTAGTTTTGCTCGCTGACAAGAAACAAGAAATGCCACAGGCGGGATTGGGATTGTTGCAAGCAAAAAAAAAAAAAAAAAAAAAAAAAAAAAAAAAAAAAAGAGAGAGAGAGAGAGAGAGAAGTAAAGGGAAAATAATAGCATTAAATAGAGACGGGGAGACAGAGATGGCAGGTAGCAGTATATGTATACAGAGCAGTCTAGAGTGGAGGATGTGATGTACGAGAATCGGAAAATGAGAATGGAAATAATACAAATATCAGGAACTGAAAGCAAACAAAACACTTGTAATGTCGGTGCGGTTGATAAAAAAACCGAGGATAGAAACATATTAGTTTTGTAATAAGACCAGTGTGGATAAAAGGAAGAGAAAAAAACCTGTCGCAGCCACCACTGCAACATGAACAGAAAGAAATAACGAGAATGTAGACCAGGTTAACTTTTTAAATCACGAACACCGCCAATTCCTCCTATACATTGGGAAATGGGAAAAAGAAAAGAACAGAAAGATAGGAAAGGATATAATTGCAACAAGGGAATCTCTCCTCTGTCCCCCAGTAGAACTCCAAGAAACAGAACAAAAAGCAAAACACCCCAGACGTTAAAGGAACATATATATATACATACTTGGTAAAGCTGTCTGTTGGTGGCTGATGGGTGGTAGTTTATCACTTAGAAAATTATGCAATATTGCCTGCCATGCCCATGAAGATCGCCTGGGCAGCAAGTTGTAGAGACCAAAGCCCTACTTTCTTAAACCGCCGTTTCCGAGCCTGTTCATCAACGACATCTTGTGCGAAAGCTTCGTATGTCTGAGCGAGGAAAGGGGGAAACAAGTTAGTCATACCAAAATGATGTCACATCAAACTAAAGCAAAAGAAGGAGACAGTGAAGAAGAATAAAACTCACTTCAGCCGATAAATCGTCCATCAAACCACTATCGTAAATCGTCCAACTACCATCAAAATCGCTAACACGCTTCACAAGTCGACACTGGATAGGGATAAACGTGCGCTTGGAATTCATGTACGCGACGATTGGCCGGATGAGCGCGTTGTTAACGTATGAAAGATCCTTGGTGAAGATGGGAACAACAGCTCGAACGTTATTGAGGTGGATACGGAGATCGGTGACGACAAATCGCTTATCTTCTTCCACGGCCTCTGGAGAAACTGCAACAGCATCGTCCACGCCGCCACTCTCGCCCTGGGGAACTGTAATTGCACCACGGGACGTAGAACCATTAGGATGTGGTTGGTAGTGGTTCGATGTAACGGTCGCTTCCAGGCGGTCGTAAAAGTCTGACATGACCTTTGCCAGGCTCTCATCGTTGTCGGCTGGGAACATGATGTCGGCTACGATATCGACATTACCCTCACGGATCCACGAGAACGGGCCTTCAACGCCACGATTCAGGTGATCGATATTAAGTCCATCAATACGGATTCGACTATGTTTTTTCCACGGGCTTGCTTCGCCATTTTCCTCTCTGCCATCGTTCAACAGTGCGCCCGTATAGGAATGTGTTTGCCGGGGATGGATCGTGAATATAGAATTGTCAAAGGACCCAGACATCGTATTAGCGGACATGAAATCGTAAAAGAGCCACTGGCGCCTGAGCTGCGGCAGGTCACAGGAGAAAATAGAGACAGAGAACGGCCGGAAATTATCCGGCTGGTAGACTGTAACCAGGAGGTCCTGCATTTTAAATGAGTTGATCTCGAAGTCGCCTGGGTTGTGCTCGTGTCGGTATGACTTGGGGTCGAGATATCCCTCAGGCCACCACACGTGCGTCCTGTCGACGACGCCTCGAACACCAATCACCTCGACATCTCGTAGGAGGCCTTTGCCATTGAACCATTTGGTAAACGATAGAGTGACGTTGACCGTGTTTATCGATACATCAAACTGGGTATAGTTCGTATCTTCCTCCTCCTCCACGTCCGATAGCTTATCCCTTAGCGCTGCAGCTGCAGCAGTTTCAGCTGCGGTTTTAGATGAACCTTTGCTCACGTTTCCAGCACCTTGGCCAGGGCGTCTTGAAACGAACACGTTTTTGAACGTGATAACGCCATCTTTCCATCTGGGTACGATGGCAGATTCGAAAACAACGGTGAGTCCCGACGATTTGGTCAAATAGTTGCCAATCCATCTGGCCAAGGTTTCTGATCCCAACAGTCAGTGTGACTATTATTACACAAACAAAAATTCAGGGATGAAGCAAAAAATGGAACAGAACCAACCTTGAGCGAAAACCGTATTAATGGCCAATATAAGCAAGGAAAAAAACGTCGTGGTTCCCAGAATAATCCACAGTACATGGCCAAGAAGAATCCAAGAAAAGAAAGCACCAATATCATCTATATTGAAGGGCCGGATGCTCCGTATAGAGAACCACTTAAAGCGCACTTTTAGCCTCGACCAAAACCCCGTCGCAGCGGCCAGTAATTCCTCCTTAGTTGGTCGATGGGGCAATCGGTCGGTGAAATGGTTGGTCGTTGTAGAACTACCCCCAGCGAGCGCCTTTCCATAGACACTCTTGCCGCTCGAGTGTGACGACAATAGCGCGGGTTCAGACGTCAACTTAGACTCGGATTCAAAGGGTTTCACAAGTGGCCGATTAGAGGTCTCAGTTTCATCGGATGGCAGCGTCGCCGGGCGCTGTGTGGTATTGATGGTTTGAGAGGGAGTGGAGCTGGTGGACGGTTGCACATCATCATTTCCCTTCGAGGACATATGGATACTTCTTCTCCAAGCACCTCTAGCCAAACTCTCTAGTCTGCGTCTATCCACGTACCCCGCGCTTCCGTGATGACATATTATTATCTTTTCCGAAGAGGAGATAGCACATGACGCGCCGGATTCTACCGCATTGGACGGTGGTGATGTACCCAGGACCAGGAAGCCGCCGGATGCGAAGCGTCGAGTGATCTGCTTAGCATTTTTAGGAGAGGAGTATGAAAACGTCCTTGACCAATTTCCTCGAAACAAGCCCTGGACGGCATTTGATGGTCTTGCCGCGCCAGTAATAAAAGCTGACCAGGCAGAGGCGGAGGATTGCTCTGCGTGGAAGATGAGGGGATGTGCTCGTTTGCATATGTTCGCGTACAGTCGTCGTCCTATGTGGCCGGACATAATTTTCGGGTCATCCTGGAACACTCTTTCACTATCGGAAGAGTGTCAGCGTCCTGGGATGAAGGAGAGAGTGTTGCTGATTGAAATCCTGTTCAAGTTCTACGAAGTTGAAATAAATCCAAGTAAAAACCATGAAATCATGGTGAGATGTTTGTCTGGTTTGCATCCGATCGACCGTTTTCCCACACTTTTTCATTTTATTTTTCGGCGTCAACAACGATAACGATATAACCTATGCGTGAAAGACGGAATCAAATAGCCCATTTTAATTCTGTATTTACATTGTTAAACCCTACATAAACTTGTACTCGCTCCGTGTACAGCACTACAGTACTTGGAAAATGCCTGCACCAACCGCACGGATCAGGCACCACCCAGAGGAGGGTACAGATACTAATCAGACACCCGCTTCAGTATCTCATAACGCCCCTCGACGTACGTAGTCTGGCACAATATACCTGCCGCGCAGCCTCAATAGATAAAGAATGCAACACGCTAACGAGGGGGAAAAAATACAGATGAGGAAGACATCCTAATCGACACAAACGCCGCGCCTCCCACAGAACCCTCTTCACAAGCTAAACAAAACCGCCTCGAACCAAATCAAGAAGAAGATACAGAAATGCAAATCGACCTTGAAGGTCGTCCCGTCTTCACTCCCGCAACTCCATCCCAAGGCGCCTACCGTGTAGAAACCCGCAAAGTTCCTGTCCCTCCACACCGCATGACCCCCCTCAAAGCCACATGGCCCAAGATCTACCCACCCCTCGTCGAACACCTCAAACTCCAAGTACGCATGAACATCAAGAACCGCTCCGTTGAGCTACGCACGTCAAAACACACCACCGACACCGGCGCGCTGCAGAAGGGCGAGGACTTTGTAAAAGCGTTCACACTCGGGTTTGATGTCGACGATGCCATTGCGCTATTGCGGCTGGATGATTTGTATATCGAGACGTTTGAGATTAAGGATGTAAAGACTCTTGGGGGGGAGCATTTGGGGCGCGCGGTTGGGCGGATTGCGGGCAAAGATGGCAAGACGAAGTTTGCGATTGAGAATGCCAGTCGGACGCGTGTTGTGCTTGCGGATCAGAAGATCCATATTCTGGGCGGATTTCAGAATATTCACGTTGCGAGGGAGGCGATTGTTAGTTTGATTTTGGGAAGTCCGCCGGTAAGTGCTTCTAATCGCCTTGTGTAATTGTTCTAAAGTCCATGATATGTGTATACTGATGTGTTTGGTCCCAAACAGGGCAAGGTCTATGGAAACTTACGAACTGTGGCGTCGCGGATGAAAGAGCGGTTTTGAGCGAATGGCTCCTGGAAATGATACCTACAGTGGCATAGCAACGGCGTTTTGGAGTTTCACTTTTTACCTTGATATCTTGATATCCACCCAGCTTGCCCGTTTGTATGAAGGCAATGATAGGGTAAGATGGGAATTGGATTTAACGAAATCGGATTAACAAAAGCAACGTTTTTATGAACCATATTGATTATTTTTTTATCATGACCTAATAAAGGAAATCGCATTGTACTGAACGTTTGCTCGGCGAATCACAAAAGAAAGCCAGAGGAGAAGAGAAAAACAAAACCAAAGCGCTCTAGAAAACCACCATCTAATCCTTCTTCAACGGGTGGTGAACCTCCTGTATCCCCTCTGTCGTAATCACCATAACCTGCAACCCGTCGCCAACCTCAATATGTCTCTCCACTGCACTCGTAAACGCATCCTTGACCAGCTGCAGCGCAACATCCCTCGGAGGTGGCACAGGCTCTCGGGGCTGTTTATCCATCGCGTTCCCCTCCCCAGATCCTGGAATAAATTGATTCTTAAAATTGACCTGATTATCCAAGAATGGCATAATCAAGCTCGCCGCCGCACCGGCGGCCCTGCAATACTCCCTCTCATATGAACCAACGGGATCGTAGCTGTACAACGCACCCTTACCCTCCTCATCAATACCAGCCAGGATCGCGTGCACATAGTAGGGGAAAAAGCGTTTCGAGTAGAGGATGGTAGCCAGGCGCTGCGCACAAGCTTTCACGGACATGGGCTTGCCATGCCTGTACTTGTACATTTTAACGATGGCATCAAGACGTTCTTTGAGGGCGCGGCCGTCTGCTGCGAAACCGACGACTGATAGAACGAGGTGGGCACCTTCGCCGCCTTCATTGTCTTCGCCTATTTTGAAGAGCTTGGGCGCATAGCGGGTGTTGATGTTGTAGCCGGAGACGGAGCGCGTGTCACCTGCTAGGATTGCGTAGTCTTTGCCTGCGATGCCGAGTGTTGAGCCCCCGTTGTCGGTATATCTGGGAGGGGGGGGGGGGGTGGAGGATTTTAGTTAGGGGTTCATAAGCTTGTTTTTGGTATGGTATGGACCTTTATTACGAAGAGAGCTAAAAAGGGGGAAGCATACGGGTTGAAGCCATGATGTTGCTTTGGCCTGGTGGTTCCTTGTGGTTCTGCGAATGAATAACCTATTGTTTCGGCATGGGACGAGGGATGATTTAGAAGGGAGGTCATTTCGGAGGCAGAAAGGGGACAATAACGGAAAGAGGTTATAATATCGACAGTAGCAACACTAAGGAAAGAGATAATAAGAAGAATGTATGTTGTATGCTGTATGTTGACTTTTTGGATGTTGTTCTGTTGAATGATGAAGCTGAAGCTGTCGTTGACGCTCTTGCTTCTGGCCGCTTACGTGATGCCGGCTGCCTTGTGCTTATGTCATCCACCTCCAGCTGTTTCTCTCTTCCACCAAATCCAGACAATTTGACCAACGAAAGGGCAACATACTACACAGAAAAGAAAAGAAAAGAAAAAGAAAATAATCAAAAGGTCTTTTCAGATCATGGGACAGCCAGCTGTGCCAGGCGCCCAGTCCCATGGGCTCACTGGTACACTTTTTCAGAGGGCAGTGGGTGGTGCACACAATGTCACAGCCCAGGTGGCAGAGGACTGCATGTCCCGAATCGCACCCAGCTCATGGTTGTCCAGCATTTGGCTATCCATGCATCACTGGTCGGAAATGAGCGCGTTCCTACCCGAGGATTGAAACCATTGGATCTCATGTCTCTAGAGGCAGGCTCTCCGAGAAGCCCGTATTGATCAGTTTGAAGCGCCAGCTTTGTTGCAGATGGAGATTTACCACCGACATGCATCCTGTGTATAAACAGGATCATTACCTTGAGGGTTTATCTTCTTTGATCATGAACATCGCGGGCTCTAGATCTACTACTATCAAGGACTAGAGTTGCATGCTCAATCATCCTTCTATTCTTCTTTCTCTTTCCTCTTAGCCTACCCTGGCCTAACGCAATCTTGCACGCCTATCATTCCCATTTCCGCTGTCGGTCAATAATTATTGCGTCTGTGTCTCTGCAGTTTTTTTTTTTTTTTTTATGATGTTCGGTAATTTTAAACCATTATCTACGCTCCTTGATATAAACGATCAAAGTACCTCCGCTGGTAACAGGCTAGACAATGGCGTGCGGGTTGAGGAGAACGGATTATATATGGTTCTATGGGATACCGGAATCACAGGGAAATACCACTGGGGTTTGCTTGTCGCTCAGACAAATACCTCTGGCGTCCTTTGCCATCAAGCACTGAGTGGGCCTAACTGGAAGTTTATTGTGGAAATCAAGGACTTATCGGTGTCAAAATCGGTCTTGCTCGCTCTCAAAGTTGGATATCTTGAAAAAACCAACGACGAGTGGTTGTCGGCGATGAAATCTATAATCCGAAATGCTACGGTGCACGGAGAGCTCACCTGTCGTACCTGGGCGCTGGCAGCCCTTTACGAGCTCGCCTCTGCGGGATTTATTGATCTGGACCCTAATTGGGATCATGTACATGGGATCGAGGAGGAGGCAAAAAGACTGGCAGAGCATGCAAGATTTACCGACACCAAGTTCGTTCAGCCGAGCCAGTCAGCTAAACTACAATGATTGGCGCCACTGGCCCAAAATATGTTTCCCTGAACTATTTTAATTTTGATTATTACTTTGTGATTAAGTATGTATGCCTTTCAGCTCCTTGACATATATTTTGTATGCTGGAAATTGAATTTGCGCTGTACGGTGTCGCTAGTTAGCAGTATTCACCTTCACATAGTTCCTCCAGCCTCCGTAAGAGAAGCGTTATAAACTGTCTTGGGCGCCTTTATTTTTAATTTTGTTTTCTGACAGCGCCGAACTGCGCCACCACCGCACCAATCCTGTAGCGTGCGTTGACATGGACATCCAAAGTTGTCTGGGTTTTATTTCTCCAGCATAAGAACTAATTCCAGTTCTTTTCGACATGCCGGCCAGTGTGGATTCCTTGCAGAGTGAAGACAGCCTCTATGCGGCCGCGTCCCATGCAATTAAATCAGCCCATTTATCAGCAGTTGAACATATTCAGTTGCACTTTTTCATAAATGATGCGATCAAAAGAGCCCAGGCCTCGCGCTTTATACTGAGTCGCATACCGGAATCCTATCCTGAAGGTGCCGAAAGCGCCGAAGACATTCTTCGGGGGATCAAAGAGGACCTAATATCTGTAGCACGGAAAAGTATGATGGCTGATTATTAAATCGTCTTATGTTTACCCTCAGTCTTATTCTAACATGTTCGTAGTTGTGCGCGATGATGATAGCGATGCGGTCTCTTCTAATGTCGAAAGCGCCCTATATGAGCGGGAAAGAAATCGATGCTGTGTTTCTGGCCACGACACAGGCCTCAAACCTATATTCATTGTCTCCCCATCAATCGTAGATGATGAAGATCTACAAGCTGGAGTAAATATGTGCATAATCCCTCTGAGGAAATCGCTTGCTTACATTTCACTTCAGGGACGATTGCGACCCATCCTTGACGCTGTCTTATCTGCAGAAATTGCCAACGAGCTGTTCACATTCTTTAAATCCCAGGACAGCGCAAAAGAAAGCCTGCTCAAGAATCTATGGCTTATGTCGCCAGAAGTGAGGACTGCGTTCCAAAATGGCCATATATACATATCGAAATATCGGTTGGGGCACCAAAAGTTTATTGTCAGTATTTGCTCCAAGAATGAAACTTCTATGAATCTTTGATACTAAGTTCAAGGTATTTATGTGCAGTGGAGTGTTCGTAAAAGACCACCCAAACATTTTTCCCCCGTTAATGAAAGCTTTCATATAACTCCCTCAACTCCCGACGAAAGCTGCCTTCCCCTCCCCGAAGGCTTTCTACTACAAGTACATTCCGCCGCATCGGCTATCCTGCACACTTTATCTATTGAAAATGAGATTCGCCATGGATGGGCGCCGGTAAAGCCTGGTAAGTAGACTTCGATGAAGTACCTTTAAACGCCCGTCAAACTCACAGAATAATATAGGACGGACATTGGGGCAGTTTGGAAGATGTCTCCTCCGCGGGTTTGCTCTGATGATTCCAAACTCCATCTGCGTGGCCATTTACCGCCTTATTCTCAAAGCTGTCGACTATTGGGATCCCCAAGGAAACCCTTCGGTCAAGTTTCTTCCATTTGGCCTTTGTCTAAAGACAGGCCGGCGCGTTACGCGAAATGAGGCAAACGCGCTCCGTCTCATTGAGAAACACACCTCCATAACAGCCCCGAAACTAATCGATTTTGCGACGGATAGTACAGCAAACAACAACTTCCTGTTGATGACAGTGGTACCCGGTATTGGTGCTGATCGAGTATTCTACAGAATGACGTATGAAGAACGGCGTCAACTCGCAATAGATGTTGGTAGTTGCATTTCACAGTATCGCCAAATAAAGAATGATTATGCCCAGAAGCATTTGATATGTGATACTCTTGGTGGGCCAATTACAGACCATCGCACCGATGATCGTGGGTTTTGTGGTCCCTACAACTCCAAACCCGAATTCCTGGACGATTTGACAGAGGATCTTGAGAGTATCAGAACAGAAAGACCTCTCTCGTATCTATATGAGAAGCAACACGAGGTCTGTTTTACTCACTCAGACCTGCATTTATCGAACCTGCTTGTTCATCGTGGACGGCTCTGCGGTATCATCGATTGGGAAAATGCAGGCTTCAAACCCGAGTTCTGGGAATACACGCGGATTGTGTGGGGGTATAAGAGTGACAATCGGCTTTCGCAGGATTTTGAACTTGCATTCGAGAAGAGCTACAAAGAGGAGTTAGAAGCTGAGCGGTTACTTTGGAGGCTAAAGCCCGTTTTCTAATTTCTGGGTGCCTATATATTTAACAAATAACTGAGCACTAGATGCAAAGCAATCACAGACCTGTACAGGTGTTCACTTGCTAAAATGCAAAAAGTTGAGAAACCATGTTTAATGATGAAGGACATGAGGACAGGGTTTATAGTGCAAGAAAAATCTTATGAAACTTGTACTGTTGTATTGGAATTCTGTAAGACATCTATTATAAAATATCTGTACAGCTCTCTCTTTTTCTTTCTCTTTCTTCATGATATAATCATATAAGCAGATTCTCTCTATATATTTTTTCTATCTGCTCTCACTCATTTTTTGAGTTCAATACTTTTGCAGTTTTATTTCTTTTAAAATATTATTATTCTTCTTCTCATCTACATAGTATAATATACACTCTATTGAGTATTTTATTTGCAGCTTTTTCAATCATTTTTAGATTTTCTTTGATTGATTTTAAGCTGTCTATCGAGTCTATAATTATATTATCTATATGAAAACCTTGCTAGATAGATTATAATGTTAACATCAATTCCACTACAGATTAGATATCCCTTAAATAGCTAAACAAGTCTCAGCAATGATGTCAACAAATGAAACATACAACATTCAGAAAGATATTACCCCCAAGTACTGTTTATTTCTGCCTTCTACTAACAACCTCTCGCATGGGCCGGTATGTTTTTTAGCCAGAAATGGCCTAGTTAAGAGGCAAGGCATACTCCGTCCATATTGATTTCGTATTTCAAAAGTGGAGCAATGTCACGGTCACTGACGAACAAGCTGAGGAGGGGTGGGAAGTCTGCGGAGGGGAATGTGTTCAGGACGCGCTGTTGCTGGTCATCGCCAAATAACGAAGCTGCATCTTGAACCTGAGAGTATTCCTACGAATTTGCACATCCATCCACTTGATATAACATTTCACCAGATATTGGAAAGCTCTTGCAATTGCCATGCGTCTTCTTAACGCCAAAACCCATCAGCTGGAAGAATTCCCGGACGATCGCATTCCTCCATACGCCATTCTTTCCCATAGATGGCAGACCGAAGAAGTGATTTTTCAGGAGCTTGAAGCATCTCCAGCATTTACCGGACCCCGGTTTAGGAAATTATTCGACACTTGCGCCCAGGCACTTAAGAATGGGGTGGACTATGTGTGGGTAGATACCTGCTGCATTGACAAGTCCAGCAGCGCAGAGCTATCTGAGTCCATCAACTCCATGTACGAATGGTACCGATGTGCAGAGGCCTGCTATGTTTACCTCAATGACGTGATGGAATCCTCAGTCACGGAAGGCTCAAGTTTCCATTCTAGCGTCTGGTTTACGAGGGGCTGGACGCTACAAGAACTTATCGCTCCGGCCAACGTGCAATTTTTCAACGCCGAATGGCAGACTCTGGGTTCGAAAGTGGATTTAAAGGATGAAATATCTTCAATTACGCGGATTCCAGTGCCAGTTCTTACCGGCGTGCTGGCTCCCCAGGATCTCAGCATTGCACAACGGATGTCGTGGGCATCTCACAGAACCACGACCAAAGTGGAGGATATCGCATACAGCCTTTTGAAATTATTTGATATCAACATGCCCATTCTTTACGGCGAAAAAGAAAAAGCTTTCATCCGGCTGCAGGAGGAGATAATGAAACAGTCAGACGATCAGACGCTGTTTGCCTGGAAGATCTCAGACGGTCAAACATACCATGGATTGTTCGCAAAATCGCCGGCAGACTTTGCAAAGAGCGCGGACATAGTTCCACTGCCATCGTCTTGGAACCGCTCTCCATATTCTGTTACAAATAAGGGCCTTTCGATAGAAGTGCCGATGTTACCATGGGCAATGGAAACATATTTCGTTGCTCTGGATATCCAACGAGCAAGTAAAATGAAACGCCTAGGCATATTCGTGACCTTCCTCCAGGAAGAGAATCAATATGCGAGAGTAACGGTTGACGGCGAGGGCCTGACCGAATTCGACACAAAACTCGCTTCGAAATGTGAATACCGGCGGATCTATGTGAGGCAGGCGATTTCGGGAAAGCAGAGGCCGCGAGAGAATGTATATGGATTTTGGCTCCGCCATTTCCCAGCGCGTGATACCAGAGCAGGAGCTGAATTTGATATCATGTCCTGGAACGAGTGGGTTGACCATGAACGGCTCGTTTTGATCCCTACGGGACAGCGCGGGACAGCTGCAATTATCCGGTACAAGATGAAGTCTGGCCGTACGGAGAACATAAAACTGGGCTTTGATTCCATGTTCAACCCCGTGGTTCAGTTTGGAGGCCACCGATATGCACGCAACACTTTTGGGACTCCGACTATGGAAGATTTCGATGTCATGATGGGTACAGACTGGATGGATCCGAAACTTGAAGGGGTCCACAAGGGAAATAGACTTTCCGGCCTTAATGCGGAAGATCCGTGGATCAGAATACTTGTCCTAGCAGACACTGTCGACGAAAAGCGAATATGGGTCGTCCACATTGAATTTGCAGAAGAAGCAGCATGGCACAAAGACACCATTTGTGACGGCTGTAATCTGGTAAGTTAAGTAAAATGACTGTACTTTGGCTCCATCCAGCGACAAGATCACGCTAACGAAAATGCGATAGAATATCTTTGGCACTCGCTATTCATGCCGCGTCTGCCCCGACTTTGACTACTGCACGGCTTGCAAAGAAGCTGATTCGAACCACAGCGGCCACGGTTTCAATGCCGTCAAACTTGTTCGGCACTACGGTGTCAAATGTGATCAGTGCTCGGATGTAAGTCCACGTTTGTCCCCAGGACGAAAACGTCGTTGCTATGTGTAAAGCAAAGATACGTACTGACGCGTCAATGCAGACTGTTTACGGTATACGGTATAATTGCCGCGAGTGCAATAACTTTGACCTTTGCCCATTTTGCCACAAAGATGTTAATGAGATCCATCCGGGTCATCGGTTTAGCGCCATCAAGAAACCACAGTAGCCAGGTGACTGGTTTAGACTGAATCCAGGGCTTGTTGAAGCCAAAAAAAACCAGGCTGGAGGGATAATATATATACACGCAATACAGACATTACTTGAATATCATTCCTTTAGAAAGTTCCTAGCTTCTACTTATTTTTGTTTCGGTTCTGTGACATTGGCTCCTTGTTTTGTCGTTGGATGAATCCATAGTGGATTTTTAGTGCAAAAGGGGTTGTCCGTCCAGTTGAGGAAATTTCTAGTGTCAAAGAATTAGTTGGAAATATATATTTGTATTTTTATAGATCCAGTCAATATATGTTATGGCCCTTTTGGCGTAATGATATGTGCGTTGTGGATTTGTACCACTGGGTACAACCGCATATTCCCTATAGATCCAGATTAATTTGACGTACCGTATATCTAATTACCCAAGGAATTTTGAATGCAGTTTTCATATAATAATCACGCATCATCCCACGTATAAACTCCTAAGTGTGTGTAATTTAAGGAGCCTAGTTTATCCAGTCGAACCGCACAAATAGCCGCGCGCTTATTTTGAACTCAGATACTCCCGGCCAATAGATCAAGCAGATAGCTCAACATCAGCTCTAGAGGGGATTCGCCGTTCTGCGCTGGGATTGTCGGACAGAGATACCATGCTGGGCCTGACAGCGTATGGAAGCAGCAGCGAAGATGAGGACGAAAGCAGTCCTCCATTAAAAGCTCAGAAGACAACGGTGCGCCGCCCTGAACTTCTGGTGCCGGCCGGTTAATCGTCCTAACCTGTGTATGCAGCAACCAGCGGAATCTTGCACAGAGATACCAGCTCAGCCTGCCGGTATGCTCTATCCTTACATAATTTTCCGCTTAATTATGTAGTGTCATATCTAATAATCTTCATAAAAAGGAAACGCTGGCTCTCAAGAACCCATACCAGCAGCCACTGCCAGAGTTGAAAAAGCCGACGGATCTCTGATTGGACCTTTTCGACCCCCTCGATCCCCTTCTCCTGCAAACGATAATAACATTGGTCCTCAACTACCATCTCAGAAACCCTCCTCATTTTCCACAAATCACTCCTTACTCCGCGACATGACTCTCCCCGCGATCCCCAACCTCGATATCCCACCCTCACCACCCGGCTCCCCAGGCCCAGTTGCGAACCAGAAATTTGCCCACTTCCTCTCTCTAAAGAGACAGGGCGTCCACTTCAATGAGAAACTCGCCAGTTCCTCCTCCCTGCGAAACCCTAGCCTACTCACTAAACTGATGGACCACGCTGGCATCGATGCACAGCTGCAATACGCCACCTCCCTGCCGAAAGACCTATGGGACCCTGTCACGACGCTTCCTCCATGGGGGTATAAGGAGGAGTTGCTCAAAAGCCAACAAGAGATACGGCGGAAGATTGAAGAGAAGAAAGGATCGGGTCCCCGGGAGGCTATAGAATTTGTCTCTGGAGGCGGCGGTGGCGGGGCGTCGGGAGACTCGAGCCGGACGGGGACACCATCCAACGCGAAGGCGAGGCCTAGCGCTGCCGAAAGAGTTATGGCGGGCCTGAGTAGGGAAAGGACAAGCTCGCCGATGAATACTGACCGGGATCGGGGGAAACGGACGGTGGATTTGGAGCGGCGACCAAGGAAGAAGCGATCGCGGTCTAGATGATAGGGCTATCTTTACATCAGATATATTTTGCTGCTTCTGTTCTTTTTTTTGAGGGGGAGATTTTAAATTAATTATGGGTGGGCGATTTTTTATCAGGCATTTGTATATATTCCTACCTGAACGGCGATTGGTGCATAGAGATTACCTGCGAGAGAATTACAGGACCTTGATGGGCTACGAACTAAATGCAGGGATCTCAACTGTCATATGATTTTTTATATTGTTTTTCACTTATAACGTCTCAAATCTTTAAATTAGTATGCCCGATTATGATTTTCTATTTCCGATCTGTCTGTGTCGTGATTAGACGCGGCAAGCTCCGCACTATTTAAGCGCCGCGCTTGCTGACTGAGCTTCCTTTGGGCAGACGCAACCACCTTGTTGACTGATTCCAACAACAGATCTACGCCGTCTCTACAACTATCTCTCCTCGACTACAGTCTCTGGCTCTCTACAATTCAAAGCAACGAGAGATCTAATACCCGCCATTAGTTTTATTCACAGTTACAGTTCGAGTTCCACCAAAATGAACCACTTCCCTCAAGCATGGGGACGAGTGAGCTTCCCCCGTCGTCAGCTGTACCATGTTTATTACAGGAACTAACTGCGCTTCTCACACGCCCATAGCCTAGGAACGACGTCTACGGTGCTTACGACCATTCATATCTTCAAACTTCAGCTCCCCAGACACATACACAGTCACCCGCCGTAACAGGTACATCAGTAATTGCCGTCAAGTTCAATGGCGGCGTAGCTATCGCAGCAGATAATTTAGGTACGACAGCTCCATACTGCCATTGATTCCCCCATTGGCACATTGAAATATGCCTAATCTGACATTACATTAGCCTCCTACGGCTCCCTCGCCAGGTTCACGGACATTAAACGCCTACGCCCCTTCGACAACGCCGCTGTGATCGGCTTCGGCGGTGACGTGTCTGATATGCAATACGTCGACCGCCTCCTAACCTTCCTTGACATCGAAGACAACTACTCAACCTACGGCCACTCCCTCAACGCGCAGAATCTGCACACCTACCTATCGAAAGTGATGTACAGGCGACGGTCGGAATTCAATCCCCTGTGGAACATGATCCTCGTAGCAGGCTTTGACGGCGAGGACAAGCCATTCCTCAGCTCCGTCGATCTGCTGGGTAACACGTACTCTGCGCCGCACCTGGCCACGGGGTTCGGAGCGCATCTGGCCATCCCAGTGTTGCGAAGGGTGTTTCCGGAGGAAACTCCGCTGGAGGATATTAAAGAGGAGCATGCAGTTAAGGCACTACAGGAATGTATGAAGGTGCTATTCTATCGCGATGCAAGGAGTACGGATCGGTATTCGATTGCAGTGGTGAAAAAGGATGGGGTGGAACTCAAGGAGAATGAACAGTTAGAGAACCAGAGTTGGGCGTTTGCAGAGGGTATTAGAGGGTATGGAAGGACGACGAAATGAATTAATTGATATGCCGGGGGTGGATGGGATGATGATGACCGGGATGGGGGTTGGAGAGGTTTTTGTTCTTATTTCCTTAAGATGCTGATTTCGTATTTGATTCAAGCTATTACGTTTTAAAGAAGCTTCATTTGGCCTCGTTCTATCCGGGTATATGTGCTGTCTCTAGATCTATGGATGCTCTTTACTAGAGCTAAACATCTTAGGCCATCAATTCCTCTTGACTGCTGCCAGTTGTAGCTGGACTTGCCTCATCGTGGATTTCCCCGTTTAAATATTACTTTGATAAGAGCCATCCACTCATCGCCACCATCTACAAGTTAGCGGAATTCCCCTCGAAAACAACCGTGTTCTCACAAGTGCCCACGCCTTCAAGTGATACCTCAACCTTATCGCCATGCTTCAGCCATAGCGGCGGGTTCCTGCCCATGCCGACCCCCTGAGGTCTAGATACCAGCAGGAAAACGAAGTTAGCAAAATACAACCAACCACACTCAAAAGGCAATAATAGAGTCAGAGGACAAGAAATAAATACTTACGTCCCCGTAAAAATCAAATCGCCCGGCCCCAACGTAGACCCCTTTGACAACAACGCAACGGTCCTCCTTACGCCAAAAATCATATCCCGCGTCGAACTCTTCTGCACAACCACGCCATTCAACCTCGTCTCAATCCCCAAATCCCCCGCATCCCCCAGCACCTCCGTCGTCACAATCCCAGGCCCTACAGGCGCCCACCCATCAAAACCCTTCCCAATCCCCCACTGTCCCCCCCCGCGCTTCAACTGCCACTCCCGATGCGACACATCATTCCCCACGGTGTAGCCCAGGACATACTGCAGCGCGTCCTCTTCAGACACATCACGACACTGCTTCCCCATAACAATCACCAGCTCACACTCATAATCCACACCGGGACACTCCTGCGCGATGCCGGGGACGGGTATGTCATCGCGGGGCCCCGCAAGGGCCGCGGGCGGTTTATAGAAGAGGATGGGGTATTTGGGGACGGGCATGTTTGTTTCAGCGGCGTGTTGGGCATAGTTGAGGCCAAGGCAGCGGATGGTCGATATATCGGCCTGGGCGAGCGGGGAGAGTAGGCGGGAGATGGGTTTTGTGGTGCTGGTTAGGGTTGGGGAGCGGAAGATGTCACCGGTGATGAGGCGGGCGGCGGTGGCGTGGGATATATCGGTGGTATGGGCCGGGAGGAGAGGGTCGCCGTAGTAGATCCGGCCGTCTTTGGAGAGGAAGCGGATGAGACGCTGGGTTTGCGGTGTTAGTTTGGGGATTTTGATGTGGCGGATATCAGTAACTGGGGGGCGGAAGTTACCGAAAAGGGTGGCATGACGAGTTCCTGGTCTTTTCTTTTGTCCTTTGTTTTGTTATGATGTTTGTTTCCCTCTGCCTTATTGCCCGCCCTCTGTATCTTGGATGGTCAATTGAGTTGGGGGAGTCAGGAAGAATGGATTTGCATGAACTGTACGGAGCAACTCCGTATAAATACATGTAACTAGCTAAATCCCCGCCGCCTGGTGAGAATTGATAACTAGTTATATGACCCGCAGGAATAAAAGAAATACCAAAACTATTCCACAGACAGTGACATATTTAACAAAATAAAAGGTATTTATGATCCTAATGCCCTCCCCCAGACGAAGATATATTAATAATTGTCTGCTGTTCTGCGACTTCTCCCCCGCAAAACTCGGCCGGGAAGATTTATTGATTGCACATTTTAGTGCCGATTTTAGCGGCTCTGCTTTACGTTAGTTAACTAAAAAATACTCTCTTGATTTCTATTTTTTTATTTTTTCTATAACTATGGAGTACACCTGCAAACTACGCCACACTCTTCTTCTTCTTTAAATATTATTATTATTATTATTATTATTATCGCTCGCTGCGTGGTTTCACGCGATATTTACGCCAATCTTCCCGGAAGGCAATTATTCTAGCCCCGCTTCCACAAGATCCGGCCATGAGGAAGCTGTCAGGACTACAGCGGGATGTGTGCTCGCTGTACAGACTCGCGCTCCGGGAGATCAGGAAGAAGCCCCAGGTATGCATGCATTGCTTGTGACCCTCCGGTTGCATGAAAGCTAATTCATTCGACCTACAGGAGTCTCAGGCCAACTTCAAGCAGTTCGCCAGGTGTGTACAGCCGGACAAGTCCTGCCCCCCCCCCTATATATATAATTATTATAAAATCTAACCCCAAGATTATTGTTCTTGTATAGACAGGAATTCCGCAAGAACATGGGCATCAGCAAGAAAGACTTCACAGCCATTGAGTACCTTCTGCGACGAGGCCGGCGCCAGATCGAGATGTATTCTTCTCCAGGAATCAGGAATGTTCTAAGGTGATAGATGGCCAGAACCAAGATCCCTATGTCATCGATGTCATCTATCAACCAGCGCGCCCGCAATAGAGTTCGCACTAGCAGAGAATATCAGCATCAGTGTCTCATTCTTCCTGCTACTTTCTGCCTTAGAAATTCCGCTATCACGTGACCATATGCCGAAGCTTCTACCAAATTCGCGCAAGCCCTCAGAGCTTCCAGCAAACCATCTCGCGGTCGGTGACGTAAAGGAGCGGCATGCCGGATGGCGAAACGGGGGGAGCCGCCTGCCCATGCCGTCAAACATATATAAGCTCCCTGAATAATTGGCAAGGGCGTGGTTTTCTCAATCCAATATACATCACTAAAAAAGCAAACAGAGAATCGATCTGACAGCTTCGATGGTCAATTAAACCAAAACCATCCAAACACCAGCCCAATATACCCTCTTATGTCCTCTCGCCCAGCCATTATTAAATCTCTCAAGAGCAGACTGCCATCCCAGCGATACCTAGCTTCCCCAGCTTACCGCGTCTCCAAACTCGCCACAACAGCCTCGGCAACTCCATACAACTACACCACTACTACGAACAAGATCCATAATCACAACCAAACCCGCAACATGTCTTTCTTCTCCCGCTTCCCCTCTGGCGAATTCACCCCTCTCTTCCGTCTTCTAGAAGACTACGAGACCCACCGTTCTGGCTCTGAATCCACCTCTGGCATGCGCACCTTCGCCCCGCGCTTCGACGTCCGCGAATCAAAGGACGCCTACCACCTCGATGGCGAGCTGCCAGGCATCAGCCAAAAGGACATCGACATCGAGTTCACCGACTCCCAAACCCTCGTCGTCAAGGGCCGCTCAGAGCGCGAGTACTCCGCCTCTTCCGGTGGCGACGAGCATCCCTCCGCCAGCGGAGCCCTCCCCGGGCCCAGAAAGCCCCGCCAACCAACCGTTGAGGATGAAGAGCCGGAGACCTCGACGACCGCTGTGACGAAGACGGGCGGCAAATCCCAGGCAGTCGGCCAGCATGTTCGTGATGGGATGAAGTATTGGGTCTGCGAGCGCTCTGTGGGCGAGTTTAGTCGCACATTCAGCTTCCCGTCCAGGGTTAATCAGGATGGTGTGAAGGCTAGTTTGAAGAATGGGATTTTGTCGGTTGTCATCCCGAAGTCGTCGGCGCCGACTTCGAAGAGGATTAATATTGACTAAAGGCAGCGGTGGGTAGTGTTCAGATAATGATGGGATGTATACTAATTTACGTGGTTTCAAATTCGGTCTGGGGGTTGACATTTCTTAGCATTTTGGAGTTGAGTTTGTTTTGATTTTTGATTCTGGTTCCTCGTTGCGTTTTTGCATTTGCTAGCGTTTGTTTAATTATAATTTGTAATGCGAAGTGACCAAAATGCTGTGTGCGAAGTTTGTGTGAGAAATCTTCTGACGTCGCCAGATGGTCAAGAAAAGATACGAGTAATTTCCACAAATTGAGCAGTTGAGTGTATATTAGCAACATCTCACATCCCAACCATTAATATTCAGTATTATCGATTGAGTTCCCATAACATCGAGTACCAGCAAGCTGGAATTAAAGATGTTTTCATAATAGACACGGTATGAGTAGGAGCAAATAAAACGATTGTAATATTAATTCCTGACGGGTATATAGGAGAAGAACAAAGGAGATAATGTGCAAGAGTAGACAAATTGTGTAGGTCACGGCACGGCAAGGAAAACCGGGCAAACAGGTGAACAAATTTTATCAAAAATGGAATAAACAACATGACAAAGGAGAGTGTGGTAGTGGATATGATGAGTGTTTCAACTACAAAAAGGTGTAAGAGGGCAAGCAAGTATCGGACTTCGCCCCTCAGCAAAGAAAGAATAAAGGTAAAATCAACTAGGTGGATTAGCACATGTCCAAATAGGGTAGATGAATAATGAATGGTAGGCCGTTTCGCGAATGCTCACTGGCATCGTTATATGCGTTCAACCTTCTTCTAGCGTTGCGTCAACTATGAAAAGAATATATATGTGAATAAATTGTGAAATGATGTTTCCTCGAAAGGAAAAGAGAAGAAAGAGACAACAAGAGTAGGACGGGTAACTCGTAATAAAAATTGCAAAAGAATAAATAATGAACAAAAGTTCCAGCGTACTATAAGCAACACACACAGGTTAAACAGCAAGCAAGCAGGACAAAGAAGTCAAATTGACTCAGGTTACTCAGCCCCTGAGTCTACTGTGGCTGTGGTTGTGACTGTGACTGCGGCAACCCAACACAAAAGAACGGATTCCTCCTCCCTTCCACTCCGCGCACAAAACTCCTCTTCGGTTTAACCCTCTTCGAATTCTGAAGCGGGAATGGGCCTGTAAATATGGAGGGAGAACGGTTATATTCCGTGCCATCATCGATATTATAGTTATTATAATCGGGGCACCTATTGTCGCTAGAGTCCACCCGGCGGGATGGTGGGGTGTCGCCCAATATCACCGATTCATGCTCGGGCCCAGGAGCCGGAGTCGGAGGCAGCTCACGGTCTAGGTTTGAGATGGGAAGGTTTCTGTGGCGAGGGGCTGATTCTGTTGCTGTGGTTGGAGATGTAGGGTTATTAGTGGCGGGTTTGGATCTAGTTAGTTTGTGGCCGAAGAAGCTCGTGCGGTCTCCAGGGACCGTGTTTCGCTTCTTGCTACGGTTTCGATGTCGGAAGAAAGAGTTTCGCACGCCACTGCGGCTTTGTTGCTGCTCTTGTTCTTGTCGCTGGTGCTGCTGCCTGTGAGGTTGGTGGTCCATTTTTAAGTTCGAAGTACTCTCATTTAAATTTACCATTGACTGTGGACGGTGGAGTCTGTGCGCCTGAAGCGGGTACGGATGAGAAAGATTGGCAAAGTCAGTCGACTTTTTGTTCTGAACGGAAGTAGATCGATGAATGGGGACCGTATGTTCGTTCACTTGGTTCTCAGTGGGAGTGACATAGTCAGCCTCCAAGTTCTTAAGGGGATCGTGCTGAGAAGGATCAGGACTCCATAACCAGGAACTCTGCTCCGTCTCTGGAATAGCTTCGCTAAGGAATGAGTGGAAGCCCTTATCCAGCGGCGTTGGAGATAGGATAGGTGTCACTGGTGGGGCTAGTATTGAAGATCCGATGTGAGCCATGCGCTGTGAAAAGCTAGCGTTTGCCTGAACTGTTAGAGGCCGAGCTCGATCAACTTCCTCATATCTCGAGCGATGTTCGTGTAAGTTCGGGGTTTTTGAAGCAGGAGGCGTATCCTTCCGCGGGACTGGCGGAGGCATTCCCGACGGGGATCTCCTTCGAGAAGTGGGTCTTGAAGGGCTTGTTTCAATACACTCTTCAATGGCTTTGGTGGTCCCAGAGGAAATTACATTTGGTTGCCCAGTTGCCTCATCTGTGCCTTCACGACCTTTAGTCAATGCTAGTTGGTGACGCCGCAAGGATCGATTTGAAGAAGCAGAGCTGTACCCGCTGTCAGCTTTGGTCAACGGGCACGTTTTTTGATCTTTCACTCTGCTAGTACTATTACAGGCATAACTTTCCACCGAGCGGCCTCGATTCAAGTCGACGTTACATTCGCGTTCAACAAACTCGTTCTTCTCAGTTAGTACCACTTTCTCGTCTTTGTTTTTGAATAAGTGATTACTAAATCCATTCGCTTTGGAAGTTGTTAGTAGAGCCGGATTAGGCTCACCCGACGGACCTGCAGATGCGCCGAAATCCAAGGGTTGATCTTTTATGCTCCCGGGAACAGAAGAGATTCCAAGGAATGTCTCAGCATTTTTCGGCCAGGAGAGCCTAAACACTGGGAGACCAGAGTCATGTTTTCCACAGGACGGTGTTTCTGAAAGGCCATATTCCGATCTCAAGGGGCTTTTACTGCGGTTAATTCGCGGTGTTCTTAATCTGCTAGGCGACGGCTCGAGATGTGAACTTCGAGCATGCGGCGCCCGTGGTAAACTGTTTGAAGAATAACCATCCGACCAATCTCGACTTCGGCTCCGTAGCAAATCCGTAGAGTTGCGCTGATCCAGGTGTACGCTTTTCATGTCGGAAAATGACTGTCGTCTAACGCTCATGGGAGTTCGGTCACTTGGGGCCGGAGACGCACTGCCATTAACAACGCGAAGAGAGCCAAGCTTCAGCCTTCCCAAGTGGGAATATTCTAGATCACTGGGAGTCGATGCCCGTAAGGGGGAAGAGTGAGTCATTTCATATAATAATAACGTATCCGTCGAGGTCCGCCGCATTGGTGCATGACCGTCCCGTCCCCAGTACGAAAAGGCCGGGCCCTCCTGTACGGTACTGCGTGGCGAAAAGATGGTCTGTAGCAAGGTTTTTGGAGATCTTACGGGCTTTCCAGGATTGTACAATGAAAGCCTGCGGATTGACGGGAATCGATGACTTTCAGGAGGACCGAATCCATCCCGGGTAGACACTCCTAGACCAAATGCCCTATCCGGCTCTTCTGTTTGGGCGCTACTCACCCTAGCTGGCATAGGTTGGGAAAATCGGGTTTCCAATTTATCTAGTTCCGGCGCATGAGAAAACAGAGCACCTCTTGTCCGTGATCCTGATCTCGACATTCGGCGTTTGAATTCTCCCATTATTTCCCCAAAATTAGCTCGAGTCCTGCCATCATCTCCAGTACATTGACTTCCCGAAGCGTGGCTAGGGTGAAGGGAGGCCGGTGAAGAGGGTTCCACAGCGATAACTTCGTCAATCGGAGGCCTTAGCTCTGGGGAACACACGGGCTGAGGATCCAGCCATGGACTGGGTGAACTGTGTGCGCTGTATGGGCTATACGGGCTGTATGAGCTCAGAGGCGGGGATTCGAGAAATAGCTCCTGGTCCCAAGTGGTCCTCAACCGATTGCCTGCGTGATTGGTCCGGGCCTTTGAAAGGCGATTGGAACGTCGAGCGCTCTTGTGGGGATGAACTGGCTGCGTGGATTGCGTGTTTCCCATTGCCACCGTTTTTGGTGTTGGCAAACACGATGCGAGACTTGGAGGCGGACGACTGTGAAAGAGATCCAGTACAGCAACACAACCATACAGCTCAGCAGCCTTTCAATTAAGGGTCAAAATCACAGCTGGATGCAAAAGATTCAAGAATGAGGGGATAGAAACGGGGAGGATGGGAAGGTAAATAACGAGTAAGCAGGGCTTGAATATTGCTGCACTATTGGCACGCGACGAGGCCGGGATGAAGCTGTACAAGAATTGCCTGCATATGTCAGAAAACTTAGGTGCAGATCGAAATTAATAAAAGAAAGGATATAGATAAGGAGAACCTTGTTTTCTAACAAGAGCAGTTCTTACAAATAATCTCCTTGTATATCCGATTAAGGCTTCTCGGGGGGAAAAAAAAAAAGAAGAAACTAGCATCTGGCCACATGGATCTCTGTCTCAGGTTCGCTGGCTGTAGGAGCAGTAAACAGCAAGTGGAGAGCTGGAGAAATTAACGAAAACGGAAAACAATAATAGTCGTGACGCAACAGACAGTGGATTTCACCACGATGACAAGACGAATATCAAGATAAAACGGCCTTCATGGCGGGAAAGGCGACGTAAGCCTTCAAAGATCTGGAATTGATCAAGAAGGAAAAAAGGAAATAAAAAAAGGAAGAAAAATAAATTAAACAGGCCAAATGCTGTAGCTGAAACTGGGATATGCGTGGTGCGCTTTGAAGGAGGTTGAGAAGGAGAGGCGGAAAAAGAATATGGATGACGGCTGTACAATACAGTTTCTATGGATACCGATCAACCGTGACCATCTTGTTGCAAATGTCAAGAATATTGAAAATAAGAGAGGAAAACAATAAGATCCAGGCGTGGTTAACGACCAGGTTTTACCTGAATGAGGGCCAACCTGGCGGTGATGGGGTTTTCCATTGGGGGGGTAGCGCCGATGGAAAATCCTGGTAGGTCCCTACAGCTGGATAGCAGTGGGCATCCGAGACGCACGAGGGAGAGCAGTTCGATCCCGCTAAGGGGGGATCGAAGCTTGCCACCCAGACCAATGACGGGATTGACATGCAGCAGGCAGAAAAAAAATGAGAGCGCGATTAGCATGAAGATCAGGTATGCAGGACCAGTGCACGATCTATAGGCGGAGGAGATATATATCAAACAGGTTAGCGGGCAGCCAAAACTGGCAAGAAATTGATTGAATGGGGCACTGTGAAACCCGGGGGTCCAGGAATCAAGATTGCTGGTTTCGGTCTCAGTAGCTAGTGGTTCATGGCTGCAGACGAGCGAGAGACCCCTCACTCGAGTCCTGCTATTTGATCTCACGCCCACGCACACTGGCACCCCCGAGCATCCTGACACTGGGAGACTCAGATTCCGAGGCCAGTTGCTGAGATTACAATTGGGCCGGGCTCGGCATAAGATCGCAGCCAAGCCGGGAAGATCTAGTCATTAGCGCAAGCTGATACCGATCTAGGTGTGAGAGGGGCGGATTGAGAGGGGTGGCTGCTGGAAGATGAGAGATGAAAAAACGAGAACGAATAGCTGCCAATGTTCACATTCACACTCACACCCACACTCGCATCATAGCCATGGTGTTGATTTGAGGAGGAGTGGGTGCCGTTCGAAGATGCCGACACTACTCCGTATAATGTTGTTGGATGATGATGGTGTGTGGTGTTGTTGATTGTCTAAAGTGGGCGGAGGCTGAAAGAATCCATTGGCGGAGGATGAATAATCCACTAAACCTTATTTAACCGTACATGGAGTTTATTAGATCGCGATATCAAATCAATGTATTTCTCTTCTCACTCTTGGAACTGTTGCATCAGAGAACTCTTCATGACAGTGGTAAAAGCCAAACCGTCACAATATCCGAGGACGGTACAACCTCTGGAGGTACATGTACATTGGGGCAACGCAAACCAGTCCAAGTTACGCCAAACGGACATCCAGGACGGACCAGAGAGAACAGAAAGGATTAAAATCAATCAATAAACCAACAAATCCCTAATCAGCCCGATCTCGATCAAGCTTTCCGTCGTTCTTGCAATACACATTCTTCCATTTCGGACTGCAAAGGGGTTCCTCCGAATCGGACCCCGTCTCAAACAAACAACTGGCTCGCATATCACCAGAAAAATCCACGCTAGATGAACACAAACGAAACTGCCCCCAAAAACCAAAAAGAAGTTCATAACTTTGTCAATAATCCCCACCCTTTTTGAATGCTCTTCAGATTCATTTCCCAATGACAGCCTTGCCGCCGCTTTCCGACTTCCCGTATCTCACTCGCGAGGAGTTCACCGCTGCTTGTCGCGCCCTAGTATCAAAAGTCGCTACTCTTCTCCAGCATGAAGACGATCTTACCACAAGCCTAGGTTGGACAAGTGTGAGGCTCGAAACCAAGGTATGTAATTTAAAGTGTTAGCTTCTTCTGAGCTGGAATTGTTTTCTGTAATTCCTAGGCCGTTCATCAGCTGGCTCGAGAATGGAAAAAACAAAAGAAACGACAGGCCAGTGCATGTGTGTGTGCACCTGTATTTGTGCTTGTCACTCCAGATGACCATGACTGCTTTTCTTGCAGATAATGGAAAAATTTCATATTCTTATTTACCTAGTGCCAGTAGTGAAGAAAAGGGAAAAGCTGGTACTTTATTTAAGTTGTTGTTTGGATGATAAGAACTAATTAAATTGGGAACGATTCCGGGAGTAATATCTATTTGTACAGGAAGGCGAGATAGTTTTGATAATCCAGAAGCAGCTCGACGACCCAGAGACTACTTCCCTGCAACATCTGAAACATGTGTGTGATACATTGCAGGAAGATGGAGAAAAGGATGACGATAATACGGCTGAGATTGTCGGGCGCGATGATAGTGATGACGTTGATGAGAATGATCCCGTTCGTATACACTCCACCCACGTAGTCTTCGCGCTCTCTTTTCAATGGAATGAAGACGGGGAAAAGACACAAAAAAGCAAAAGACCAAGCATCGTCGTTCACTGCGGAGTTGACTCTGACAATGTGCGTGGTACACAGGAAGAGCTCATTCGGCAGCCACGTTGCAGCTCCAAGTTGCAAGTAGAGTACAATATTATGCTATCCCCCACATACCAAGTCCCGATCCTGTATTTCTTCCTGCACAACATCAACAACAACAGCAGTGACATCTCTGCCAAGGGTCCAGATAGCCTTCTAGACGTTGTTTATAATTGTCTTGTCCCCGCTCAGCACCGATCGGTGCTAAAGGACGTTGGCATAATGGGCGGTCTGAGCATCGGGGTACGTTTGTTCGTGTACCATGTCTCTTCTCTCTATCCTCGTCTCTCTCTCTTGTCATGAGTCTTTCACCCAACCAATGTCCACTAAAGAAGGAAGAAGAGCAAAAAATAACGCTAACTAAACTGTAGCATCACCCACTCTCGGGCCTCCCGGTATACTTTGTTCACCCTTGCAACACCCCAGATGCATTGAGGGACGTAGCAGGGAATAAAGAAGTAGTAACCACGGAGACGTATCTGCTATTGTGGCTTGGCTTGGTAGGGAATTGCGTGGGCCTACATGTTCCGAGCAAGCTCCTTATCGAGACACGAAACCGGGAAGCCTCTTCAAAACTCATCCAGTCCTTTTCGGGAAAGAAAGGAGGAAGAGCGATCAAGAGGACCCCAGAGGAACACGTGTAATGCCCCGGTTTTCTTCTATTCATTTGGAGCGCGACATATCAAGTTCGGCCTGTGGGATAATTTTACTAGGTTTAATCTTCATCAGACGAGGCTTCCATAGACACGTCGCTTTCGTCTTCATCCATCGGCGCCTCGCCTTCACTCTCGTCTTCCTCACGGGGTCGTTTGACACCTTGGGGACCCTCGCTGGTGGGTCGCGATTCGGTCGCCGCAGGTGGTACTGTCATGCCAGCGGAGACTACTGCCGAAGGGGGGCCATTGAAGATGGATTTTTGAAGCTCGGTAGACACGCCAGGCGCCGGGGCGGTAGTTGATGCGTTATAGGTACCTCGGAGCTTCGCGATTATATCTGAACTGCCTTTACCATACGCGATTTTCTGTTCGTCCCAGTGACGCTGATGAGCATATGTCCCTACCGCTTCCAATTTGGAGGCTTGAAAATAGTATTAACTTTGTACATACCATCTCCTTCCCAAAGAACTCAAAACCCTGCAATGCCCGCATAGCCTGAGTGCTGGCTTGAATATCTCTGAATACAACGTGAGCTTGGCCACGCATCTTTGCCGTTTTCATCGCAACAACGTCGAGAACGGTGCCATAAGTGGAGAAGAGCGTGTACAAGGCTAGTCGCAAGTCTGGCTTCTTCAGTTTGTCAGGAAGATTCGTGCAGTATAGACTGTATTATAGTCAGTAAATATCCCAACTAAACGGGTTGAAGGCGGGACATCGAGATCTGCTTAACTTACGTTCGGTTTGGAGCTCCCACATTGACCACCGCGGACGCAGGTTTGGTGGTCATTTTTTCGGAAAATTTTTGAACTTGGAGTATCTCCTTAAATGAAATGAAGGAAATTAAAACGCGATGCACATCAATTGGTTCGACAAATCCCAGTATCCGAAGGCGGATTTCTGTGCTGTTGCTGTTCTGCTTGTGGATGATGTTTGTGTGCAGAGAAAATCCAAAGAGCAGGCAGATCACCTGACCCCATTATCTAAGCAGCATCGTCCTTGTTCCCCGCGCGATGAGAGATTAATGACATACAACATCTTGGAGAGACAGATTCAGATATAAACATACCCAAACACTGCGATAGTAGAGAGCTCCTCCTATCGCACTATTGATCGTTCCAACATGGCTACCCCCGAAGTGCACCATCTTTTTCACCACCCAATTGCCGACCACTCGTTCTCCGCTGACAAGCAGACGCTCGCCGTAGCCAAAGACAATGTCGTAGACTTATACCAGAAATCAGGCTCCAGTTATACCCTGAGTGATGAGCTCAAAGGCCACGACAAAACTGTGACAGGAGTGGACATTGCCCCCGGAAGTGGCAAGATTGTGACTTGTTCCCAAGGTCGGTAACCAAAATCCGCTATTACTGTTTGATCTTCGTTATAACTAAATATGTGTGTTTTATTGTCTAGATCGTAATGCATACGTCTGGGAATGTACTCCTACCGGATGGAAGCCAACACTTGTGCTTCTCCGTATTAATCGCGCTGCAACATTTGTCCGCTGGTCGCCGTCGGAGCAGAAATTCGCTGTGGGTTCTGGTGCGCGAGTAATAGCCGTCTGTTACTTCGAGGAGGAGAACGACTGGTGGATCTCGAAACACCTGAAGAAACCCATCCGAAGTACCATCACAACCTTGGCCTGGCACCCTAACTCAGTTCTACTTGCAGCTGGGTCCACAGATTCCCATGCAAGAGTGTTTTCCAGCTTCATCAAGGGCATCGATGAGCGCCCAGACCCGAGCGCTTGGGGAGAACGGCTGCCATTCAATACTGTTTGCGGTGAATTCCTAAATGATTCTGCTGGATGGATTCACGGATGTGCTTTTTCACCCAGTGGTAACTCCCTGGCGTTTACTGCCCACGATAGCAGCGTCACTGTTGTTTACCCGAGTGCACCCGATCAGCCTCCTAGAGCGATGCTCAATATTAGCACTAGGCTGCTACCCTTCATGAGTTTGATATGGAACGGAGAGAATGAGATAATTGCTGCTGGACATGTCAGAACCCCAATAACTATAAACTTCAAACGCCGAGTATTTTTGCTGACTGTAGTCTCTCAGGACTGCGAGGCATACCGTTTTAGCGGAGACGAAGCTGGTTGGCAGTTGGTGGGGCCAGTGGACGATAAGACACGGTCAGGAGCTGGTAGCGTCCGCGAAGAGAGTGCTCTAAACAAATTTCGCCAAATGGATATCAAAGGAAGTACCAAGAATGACACTCAACTCCAGACCGTACATCAAAATACGATCAGTACTCTTAGGGTTTATGAAGAAGCTGGAGGCAGAGTTCGGAAGTTTAGCAGTAAGTAATCAGTCATGTTTCATCATCTCTTTCCTTAGTATTCTTGGAAGACGGGCAACTAATACACTCCGAACTCAACAGCAAGCGGGGTGGATGGAAGAGTTGTTGTATGGAGCGTGTGATATATACATACACCGGTCAATGACAGATTAATGAAACTCTTTTATTTCTACCTTCTCAACTTTGGTTTTGCGCTTTATTTCCGTGCTATTGCTCAAAATATATGTGAGATGTATCACTGAAATATCTCACTACACCCCCAACTGCAATCAATACTTTTCGATGAATATGATACTTCGTCGCTCCATCTATATCTTTTCTTTCTGCTTTGATGTTTCTACGCTTTGTACTAAATTACCGCTGTTTCTCGCTTGTTTGGTATTCATGATCAGTTTCACAACTCTAGAGCTTGCTTGTTTTTACAAATACCCGCGTCAACTGGAAGCATCAAACACAGTCTCGACAACAGCGGAACTGGCGTTTTCGAATTACCTTGAACTTCTTCGTAGGTCCATTCACCTCTTCTCCCCATTTTAACTCTTTAAGAAATATGTTCTTTGTTGGACCTTGTGCCTTTGCTTTCCACAGGTATATAAACCTTTCGCCGTGCCACCCTCCTAGCTGAAATTCTTCATACACTTCGACCTCTCTATCGCAGACTCTCCGTTCAATACTGCTTATACCCCCACGCAAATATCACCCATCACACAACGGGAGAAAGTGTTTCTTGCCTTATACCTCCAAGCGAATACGTCAGGCGATGATAGGGAACGCGAGAACCAAAAAGAATGATTCTCACCAAAACGGGGGCTTCCAGGAATTGTCATCACGACCTGTCACTGATAATAGTCCCGCTACAGTGCCAACCAGCGCATCCCAATCCTCACCCTTGAGGCTTCCCCCAATAGATCCGAGTAGGGCACAAGCTCCAGATAGGCGCCTACCACCTATATTTCCGCGCGCTGGGCCAATGGCCCAGCCTCAGAAACCTGCCCAATCCCTGCCAAACAATAGTAACGCCTACAACCCATCAGAAATATTCCCTACACGGCGAGCAGTCAGCCGTACCCACACTCTCCAATCAATATACCTTCGAGAAATAGAATTCCACTGTATCTGTGCCGCCCGCCGTTTCTGGGAAGCCCACCGTCCACAGCCGATGCTAAAGCTGGTCGTCCCGAATGCCGCCCGTCCCTCTCGACCATACGGTTCAGAGACACCCTGGCGGGGTATCAACATGCTCACGGACCCGGCGTTCCGGGACCTTCAGCAGCCCATCGCGAAAATATTTCGTGCCGCAGACCAGGTCATTGGAAATGATGATGGGCTGGGGCTACGAGAGTATCTGAGCTTGATCGCTGATTTGGATTGGGATATGGTTCGACGGCGACAATGTCAACAACATCTAACACAACGGGATCAGCAGCAGCGGCAGCAGGAGGCACGGCTCCAGCAAGCAGGGCAACAGCAGCTCCCTCCGTCCGGACGTCCTGGAAAACCAATGCTAATAACAGTTCCCCGGCCCACCTTCCCGCCGCCCAACAGCACCGTTGCCGATAATTCCAGACGGGCATACTCGGCACAATTCACAACTGTCCAGTTACTCGATGATTTATACACACGGTGCGAGGCCGTGATGAATGCGATACAAAAAGTGAACGTGGGTGATGGTGATAAAGAGCCAGTGGAGTTGAGTCTTGCAGAGCTTGAAGGGGTCGTTTCGTCGGCTCAAGGATTAGCTCTTTCACTGAATGGAACCTTAGAGCACCATGCCATTGGGGAGGTTTGGGCGAAGTGCCTTCAGTCAAGATATCCATGATTTTTGGTGAGTGAATGAATGGTAGTGGGACGATTCTTCAGGCTGGTAGAGAATTAGAGAAGAATGCGTGGTGGTCGGGTAGGGACCTGACAGACAGTGCGAGTGTCGAGGGTTATCTGTCTAACAATGTTTTGTTTTCCTTTTCCTTTTCCTTTTCCTTGTGCTTTTCCTTTCTATGCTTGATAGCCTCCTTTTTCCCCCTTTTCCTTCCTTGGTTTTCTACTCCCTTGCTTGCCTCCCCCTTTCCTTTTTTGGATGATTTAGTTTTATTTTTACATCTTATTTCCCGCCGGCGCGCAATGCTCCTGAAGAAATTGCGATATCACAACAAACAAAACACTCCTCGTAAACAGCCAATGTCGCATGTTAGCTCTTGTATTAGTCGGATGGAACTATGCTTCATACACCTATGGCTATCTACACTAGAGCCTTCATTCTCCAACTTCCTCATTGAGTTTACTGAATTGTCTGAGACTTATCTAGCGAGGGCCCTCGAGTAGTGATCCAACCAGGTATGGGGTTAGCTAGCGTACGAGCATGGCAAAATGTCCATGGGGATTCCATAAAGTCCGCCGCTGGAATTTAGTCCGCCACGGGATTCTTTGGCCTAACTCCGTCTCCAGAGAGAAAGACGGCCTTACTCTATTCGACTGAGAAGCCTATTGGATCCACAGGGCTCCTTACGTGGTTGGCAGACATCAAACCTCTTTGGCCTCTATCATAAAAACCTTCTAATAATTATCAATCTCAAAACGCCTCAAACATGTTTGGCCACCCATTCCGATTCCATGTCGGAGGACAAAATCGATGACCTGGGCCTCACCCGTGAAGGTCCCGTTCAGTAGGGCTCTGCACATGGCAAAACTAAGGAATAGGGGAATGGTAGCGGAAATTCGGAAGACGCCACTTCCTTTCATGGGCTCGGGAGTCTTCAGTGCCTCGTGGATGTTTTACCGACAGCCTGCAATGCCGAGATGGTTGGAAGCGTAGGCTTCCAAGTTCAAAGAGTGCGATATTTCGATATTACGATATTGCGATATTGTCACCGGGTCGGCATCCATGCGTAGCTGACGGAAGAAACCTGCGTGAACAGGGTTTGTTCCAGGAATAACTTGTTTACTCCCCTTTCCTAAACTCAACACCTATCAGTAACAAGTTCGCCAAAATATCTTGATATAGGGGAGACGGGCATCAGGAATTGGTAGTAATGGAATCCAACTATCCAAGCAGCGGGAGTTCGATATGATTATCACATGGTCCGCCCGAAATTTCAATTACGTCAATATTATAGGCGCTGTTGGCATTTGAACCCAACAGCACTCCTGTGATGGGCGATATCATTGACTGAGCTTGACACAGGAACAGTGCTTTCATTTTCCACTCACGAGTCCGAGGGGCAAGGTTTTTCGAAATACCCACGAATCCGAGCAAAGGTTTTGAGTTTTCGGTCAGAAATATTCACACAATGTCTCCAAGCCGAATTTGAGGTTCGCTCATGGTATATTCCTTGATTGCGGCCCCGGCCAGGGGCATGTGTAAGTGACCACTGCACCGGCTCTAGAGATGGTGCCGACGAGTGGCATTCAGGGGGGTTTGACAGCTCTTCGAAACATATTACCGAATAAGAAGCTAGACAGATGAGGAAAATCTTAAAGAATAAGTTACTTTCAACTGACTATATTAGTTCACAAAGCAGCATTCAAATCCCCCAGCGCGAATTTTTGCTGGGCATAGATGTATTCTTCGTACCTAGGTACACATGCGCTGCCTAGCAGAAACGCGATGAACCTGAGTATTCCATCATTTCTGTCTGTCACTCGGGTATCCTCGTATTCTCGCCTTGGGAAAGACAAGGCCATTATCAAGATTCCTCCAGCAAGAGGCATAGGATATAAATACTCGTGCCGCTGCTTACTCACTCACCTCTAGCGAGTGCGCCACACCCACCAAAACGATAAAAACACCGAAACGATAAAAATCAAGAATCACATCCTCATTATAGCTCTTTACATCAACAACCAGTAGCTAATCTATAATAAATAAATTATCTACATCATTCTCAGTATGCGTACCATCTCTAAATCGTTTCATTTCCTCCTCAGTTAGTGGTGGGAGTGAGTTGTTGCCAATTTTAATGGGACCAATCCCCTGTCTCCATCTCTCCTTATTCTGCTCTTTTTCTGCTTCATTCTCCCTACGCCGCATGATATTTCTATTTGCATCCTTTGGCTTCTGCTTCACCCTCTTATACTCAGGTAGGCGTTCAATGAACCTGTATGTCCACATCTTGCTGACTTTTGGGGGGGAGATAGTAGGATCTGTATGATCGCGTCTGAGGATTGAATTCGCGAAATCTTGAATGTGTTCGGCCGTGGGGGGGCAATTTTTTTCATCTAGCAGCTTGATCCATCGTTTAATCGCGTCCTCCTGGCTCTCATTTAACCTCTTGTTAACTGGCACCTTCGCAGTATTCGGATTCCTTCCATTGATACGCGCTCGGAGACGTTGATAGGGGACATTAAATTCTCGTGAAAGAGGTAGTATTTTGGATTTTGGATTTTTTTGATAGGCAGCGATGGCTTGCTGGATACGCTCTTCAATATTTTCATCTTTATTCAACATTGTGGTGGTTATTAATTAATTAATGAAGATGAAGATGGTGAGTGAGTAAGCAGCGGCACGAGGAGTTTCTAGATTGTTCAATTCCAACATCTCGAAATACCTCGAAATATCTTCTTCCGGCGCCGTCAGCCGCCAAGCGAGGTCATCCCATATGGTGTAGTGGCTAACATCAGCGTCTCTCACACGCTAGCCGGGGGTTCGATTCCCCCTATGGGAGAAGTCTGTTTTCTTTTTTTTTTTTTTTTTTTCTTCTTCTCTTCCTGATCTACGTACGATATATATTATTTATTATATTGCAGAGAACCTCTAGCTAGATTATAATTCTGTTGATCATCCCAGGTAGGTAGAAATAACTGCTTATCTATCTATCTCACAACAATGTTGTACAGCATCATACAGAGTAGCATTCTGTGCAAAGCACCATTTGTCAATTCCCTGAAATCTGCAGCATACTTATCTTGAAGACAGCAAAACTCACCTATGTATGGTCTAAAGGAGTTCTTGGAAACAGAGATTTTGGAGCTGATACTAACTTGCCAGAAATCATACTGCTCTGTGCAACTACGGACTTTCAGGCGGGGTAGTTATAGCAATGATGTTATCTCAACATCTCCCTGAATACGGTCAACGGGACTCGATGGAAGAAGGGGAGCGTATTTGGAATATTTAGAACCTGGTTAGTCTCAACGGCATGAACCGTCTTTCAATATTTAATAAAAAAGACCATAACAAGGTAGAAAAACAAATATAGAAAAGAGGACTACTACCAGCACTTTGAATAACTACATTAATTACCCCCTTCCTGGGCAATGGCTGAAGGCTTAAGTTAGTTAACTAACTTAGCCTCTGGCTGGCCAAAAGCCTTCCGGCTGGGCATTATTTCATGACAACCTGACATAAGTGAGTTGAGTTAACTTAGTGAGAGTTAGTGCGAAATAATCGAACTGCCGGCGCGAGAAGATCTTCGTCCAAAGATAGCTCTCATAGTGTTTATAGTCTCCCGGCGATAGCTTCAACGCAGGTCAGCTCAGGTCAGGCCAGGGCTCCACAGAATTGCCAAGGGCGGGGTTCAAACTTCGGGCAAATATTGTGTTGTCCCGTACGGAGTAACTACTCTGTACTCTGTACATACATACATATAACTATACTATACTACAGACAGCGTATGCGGCCGAACGAAGAATAAGCAATTAGAGATGGGATAAGGCACCACTAACGAAAAAAAAGTTTAAAAAAAATAAATGGGGGGTACACATGGTAATGAATATGAGAGGAGATTCAATTATATATTACTTCTCGTTATATACATATATATATGCATAGTGGCAGACTGAAAGCACGAAAATGATATAACTGGTCAAGCGACAAGATATTTGTGAGTAAAAAATCTGAGTTTCTGGTCCAGAGTACCAAATGTTGCCTAAACTCCAAGAACACTATCCATATTCCACAGGATTGTTCTCAGCCTGGGCTATTAGTCTAAAATAAGTAATGAATGCATAGATCGACACCGCTAATCTGAAAGTCCAATGCAAGGTGTCATGAAGTGCAACGAAATCGAACTAACGGAGAGGAAAAGAATAAAAATAAAGCTAAAAACTAAAAAGTAAAAGTAAAGGAAAAGAGAAAACAAAACGAGAAAATTTTGGATCACACGACAACGGGCCAGCCGCTGGAAAAATCAAGACGATTCCATCCAATGAGTTGCTCAGCGTTCGACCACCCGATGTCGGTATTTGTATAGTGATAATAGAGCACCGGACCATATTCTGGCGTTGTCATGATTCCCCTGTTCAAGAAAAGGGTTAGTTTTGATCATTCGCCTTCACTCGACGTACGCTTATCGCCGGTTGGTTTGTTCGTTGCAAAGGGACAGCAACTAGAAAAGGATGAAAATAAAAAGAGTGATGAGGGGTGTATGAAGAACTTACTGGCCACCGGGTCCGAATATGTTATCATGGCTTGCGAGGACGGTCATGCCTCCACCTTCAGTACATGGACGTCCATCGGAACCAACCTAGGATTGGAATCAGCGAATCAGCTATATTCCTAAATAGAGGAGGGGGGGGAAAAAAAGAAAGAGAGATCAGGGAACGAAAGCTAAGGAAAATAACTGGGGAAAGACTCACAAACGGGCCAGACGGCATAGGTGACCGGCAAACTTTGATACGATACTCTTCGCCTGGGGCAGGGGGGGAAATATCATAATCGCCAGCCTTACCCCAGGAAAAGAAGAGATAGTAATCGTTATGATGCCGGTAAAGGAAGGCAGCCTCAATGTGATGATTCCAGCCTGGCTCGTAGGCGAGGTTGACCGCTGAAGACAGCGGCGCTGTTCTGGTCCCATCATTATTCATCCCCACCTGGAAGAGACCGCCCCAGTAAGACCCGAAATTGAAGCGGAGTGAGCCATCTGCATCCTCAAAGAGGTTGCCGTCGATGGCATTGTAGTTATCGCGCTCGGAGGTCTGTACACCGACGGAGCCATGATCGGTCCAAGAACCTGGCTCCATGGTTCGAGAGGTTGCAAGGCCAATGGCAGAATTGCGCGAACCAAGCGTTGACACCGAGTAATAAACATGGTATTCGTCGTGAACCTTATAAACGTCGGGAGCCTGCATGTGGGTCAACAACTAAAACTCTTATGTTTTTCGCGTTTACACCATTCCCGAGATCCTCCCAAGCTATCAAACAAACTCACCCAAAGATCGCGCCTTCCTGGGAGGTTAATCGATGAACCCTGCGGGAGCATAGATCTGGGCGCTGACCACGGCCCCTCCATCGAGGGAGCAGACGAGATGGATATCCCATTGTAAGACTGGAAGCGGAAATATCGCCCGTCTGCTCGACGGATGAAACCCGGGTCACGGCCGTTGCAAGCGCCGCGACACGGTTCTGGATGAGGAACTGCTTTAACTGGCGCCCAAAAGAGTAGCGGGATAAGCAAGAGCGATCGGAGCGACGGCATGGTGGGCATATTCGCAATAGAGCTGTGGATTTGAAGGTAGAAGATGAATAGAAGATATTGATAGAATTTCTAGTAGCGAAAAAAACGAGAAAGGAAATCGCGACTTTAAAAAGAAAAAGATAATAAACCTTAAAACTAGAGATCCATATTGACGCCAAGGATTCTATGGAATGCCGGTCAGCTTCATCTGTTCAGCTGGTCAAACTTTTTATGGGGAAACTTGTTGACGGCCTTTCGAGTATAGCCTGCCGAGCAGCCTAGCGCGAGTAAAGGCGCAAATAACATTTGCGAAAGCAAAGAAAGTTGTACCCAAAAAGCGTCTTTGGGTAACTAGCTTTATCGAAAAATCCCAGATCTCGGCACCACTTCATTGCTTGGCCGAGAACCAAATATGCCCAAACTCCGCGTTAGGATGGTTTTCGCTGTCAGGCATTGTCAGAGCTCCGAGGGGAAACCTCTGCATAAGCCACTTTGGAGAAAAAAAAAAAAAAAAAAAGGCATTTCACTGAGGAGTGTGCTTCGCGCAAGTGATCACTGTAAGAACTGCGCTAGCCAACGGAGCGTTGGAGAGGCAAGTCCCAATTAAATCGGCCGATGAAGGTTAATGAGAGGCTATGATTTGCGGGTGTTGTCAGCCTCAGCCGACAATATAGCCGATTGCCGAATGGGGACGGGCGGGGTTGTCGCCCGGGTCGGTATTGGGAAAAGGTAACATGAAGGAAATGCGCGGGAGAATGTCATTGCAGAGAGTTCAGCATGTCTCTGGGCTCCTTGTCTGGAAGCTCGACACCGCAGTTTTTGTTTCCCTCCAAGCAAGCCGGGGTGGAGTGGTGAAGCAGAGCCAAGACGGAAACACAGAAAACACATCATCTGGCTGCATTGGTCATACTCATCCCCATCTCAAGGCAAGGCTCCCGCATATCCAGTTAAAAGTGCCAGGAGCTCGGTCACAGTTTGCCAAATGTTGGGGTAGCAACTTGATTGCCACCGGGTGGCATGTGTCATTGGGTGTCATTCCCAGGTGTCATGACAAGTTCGACAGATTCCTGCCTGGTTTCCTTGTCTTATTGTTTCACTCACCCCTGCACCACACGCTCAATTCATCCACAGTTCGTTTTGAAGCTGAGGTTACTCCCCCAGAGGAAATGCGATGTGCGATGGAGCCCGAGATATGATGTGCAAAATTAGTGCTGGCCCTAGGGAGTGCAAGCTAGCAGCGCTCTTCTCCACATCGGTCTTTTTCTTCACCAAATGAACCCAAAAATCACATGATATCAATCAAGATATTGGCTGAATGCTAGACAGCATGGAGAGAAACAACTTTAAATATGTAATTAACCAGTTAACCAAAAGTATTGTTGATGTTGCCGTCAAGATCGTTATATATGCCAAAATTTTAGAAATGGGGTATTTAGTTAACCCAATGTGTGTCAAAAAAAAAAAAAAAAAAAAAAAAAAAAAAAAAAAAAAAAAAAAAAAAAAAAAAAAGGCACCAACGTACGTTGCACATGGGTATAGAATAAAAAAGAGAAAAGGAACCCGCAAAACCAAGAATAGGAAAGGAAACGAAAGGAAAAAAGGAAAAAAGGCAAAAAGGAAGCTACAGATGAAGAAAATTCCCCAAATCCGAAAAATCCCGAAAAATCCCGGATCAAAATTATCAATCACCACAGGTTAACTCAACCCACTTGCAGCACCATCACACCGGCTCTCTCCCCGCCAACTCTTCCACGGCCACTTCCACTTCCACTTCCACTTCCACTTCCACGGCAATTTCCAACCACCATGGTCACCGGGACGCTTCCCACTCCAATTGGGCGATGGCAAACAGACCCCCAACCGCCAAAAGTAATCGCGGTGTGCAAACAGCAGTTCCCACAACCGATAGCGGTGAGGAATAAGGTTCCATTGTGTCAAATCTCGCTTGACGTCATTACCATCGCTTTGCACTCTGACCAGCATCCGATCCCCGATCGGGTTCGGCCCGGACGGCAACAATGGTTGCTGATGATGCTGACGTTGCTGGCTAATAGATACAGCGGTGTCCATAGTCACATCGTTGTCTTCTTCTATGTAAGCATGGTCGTCATCCCCAATGCGCCCGGCCGAAGATGCCGAGGATGATGACAGGGTTAAGGCGAGTAAGT
This sequence comes from Blastomyces dermatitidis ER-3, assembly GCF_000003525.1. Taxonomy (NCBI): domain Eukaryota; kingdom Fungi; phylum Ascomycota; class Eurotiomycetes; order Onygenales; family Ajellomycetaceae; genus Blastomyces; species Blastomyces dermatitidis. The sequence goes on along the minus strand of NW_025544776.1, from coordinate 7,124,342 downwards.
AGCTTTTGCCAGCCGCTTCAGATCCAGCGATGCATTCTGGATCCGCGTCGCCGATGCAATGCTGCAGGTCGGAGATGTCAGGAGGTAAATCTGGCTTTAATATATATATCTCGCCCGCGTGAGGTCGGTAACCCCACTCAGAAAGGGGCAACAGGGGGACTGGGTCATTGACGTGCGTGACGCGGTGGTAGGAGGAGGTCTTGTTGTGGTAATTCTTCGTATTCCGCTTAATGTCGCCGTTTGTTGCGCGGTCGTAACCCGATGACGATAACGACGAATTTTTCAGATGGAATACCGCATCAATATATTCTACCAGCCCTTGGTTTCCCACTCTCGGCTCCCCAAACGTCGTCACCTGCGGCTGCCAACCCCGAACCTGAAACTCGAGACCGGCAAGGGCAGCAACCGCCCCCCCCAACGAGTGTCCCACCAGCACAAGTTGGTAATCTGGATATTTCACCATCGTTCGTTTCAGAGGGTCTAGCAATGTGCGTCTAGCGCTCTTCCATGACTCCATGAATCCGGCATGGACGGTGCAGTTATTACAGCGAGGCTGGTGAGGATCTGTGGGGTTATTAGCCGGGTATGGGGTGTAGATCTGGGGGATAGCAGAGAGGTCCACGATAGTGTTTGCAATCGAGTAGGTGCCGCGGAATCCGATGATGATGCGTTTGGGCCATGGTGGGTGGGAGAGGACAACGAAGCCGCACGAGTCGGAGAGAAACGGGCCCGTGTTCCAGGTCTGGAATGCGATATTGTGATTAGTGAATCGTAGCAAAGATATATGTAGCAAAAGACACGGCAAAGTGTATTCTTTGCGAAAACAGCTGATATTGCTCTGGAGTTCGAAGTAGGGCATACCGTAACTAGTTCAAACCCTTCGAATTCATGACACCGTCCCGCGCAAGTGAACGGTTTGTACACGCCCGTCGTCCCAACGCAATATGTTATATCAACAATACGGGAGAGCTCCTCGAGCGAGGAGAATAATTCTTTCGACACCGTGCGGGCCTTCTGAGAGCTCCGTGAAGTGTCGTCATTATAGTCAGGACGATGACTAGGCAGAGCTGGAGTGGAGGTGCTGTAGAGAAACGCGGAGAGGATGAAGATAAGCCATGACCTCATTGTGTTAGGGGTGGAAGTAGTAACTCCTCGTTCATTGCATTCCACTATAATAATCAAGTATCAAGGTCTAGGCAACATCAGTCCTTCTGGTCCCCGGATAATATGTTGTGAATTAAAAGATGCCCATGGATCATATGATATTCTGGAATCTCTTCGAGTGATGTTGATCGCAACTGCGCATCTCACACGACCTAACTGTCTCGGTCATGTGACGTAATCCAAACTTTAACCAGGAGTAACATATGAAACCTGGAATCCGACCAAGACTGCTAGATAATAAGATAAATAAATAGACGAATATTGATAAATACATATATATACGTATGTGGCTTAACACCCAAAATAATTGTCATCAAAAATGTCCGGAAATATCAACTCACAAAGAAAACAACAAGGAAAAATTGTTCGAATGCAAGCTAGGATGAGAAAATGCAACAGAAAACCTATACCTTCCCCCAAAAGAGTCCACATCTTCGCGCGAAAATCAAAATATATCTCCAAAAACAATCGTATATATAATCCATGTAGAATGCCATAGTCCGGCTAAGAGATTACCTCCCAAAGTCCAAACTTGGCACGATAACCGGTCCAAACTTGACAACATTCCCATAAGCACCTTCCCCTTGCACCAAGAAATCCACCGCAAGACTCAACTTAGGAAACGCGCCGGACGCCGACATCATCCCCGGCGTCGTCGGGCTCATCAGTCCATAATTTGACTGCACATTGTCTGGATCATATCCCACGATAGCCACGTAATTACGGCGGCCCATGAGTTTGCGGTGTTCGCGTGGTTGGCCCGTCACGTCCGTCTGGAAGATTTCCATCATGTCTTCCTTTGTGTCTGTGACGGCGCCCGGAGCGAGTCGTTTGCCGTTGGCAGGGATATAGAGTGGTTTGTTTCCTCCGTGTAGGAGTTTCATGACGTAAGATGGTGGTGGAGTGTTGACGACAGAGGAGGAAATTATTTGGTACATGGTCTTATGGTCGGTTGGGTGGGAGGGGTCGTGGACGAGGCCGGCGCCGCAGCAGTTTACTGCTCCAGAGAGGAAGGTCATCCGGATATTCTTCTGATGGGAGATCCCTTGGAGGGTGCGGATCAGATAGGTTCGTTCAAGATCCTGGGAGGGTCAAGTCAATAAATATGTCATCGTGTCGTGAGTTACTGAGGGTGAGAAATTTACCTTCGAGTCGTGAGTCCACTGATCCCGCAGCTCATCAAGAAGCTCGATTTCACCAAATGGGTTCAAGACGCTGCCCATCAGTCCAGACTTGCCAACAGCTCTCTTTACAGAGTTGAATCCAGAGCCCACGGCGTTCTTAGCACCTACGACACCAGCAACGGAGCTGGTCACTTTACCAAGAACATTGTAGGCTCCAGTAACGGCCTTTTTGCCAGTGGCTATGGTCTGCGCGAGGTGTTCCGTAGATTCCAACCGCGGGTAAATAGGCGGGACAGAAATCATCCAGATGCAATGTTGCACGCTTGGAGGAAGCATTGTAATCTTAGGGAAGATCCCCTGATAGGTAGGTCCCGCCATGACTTGATGGGGGTTCCTTTCTGAACGGCAATCAGGCCCTACCACAGCGACGGCGGGGCCCAGGAATTTGATAAAATGCCAGCCTGTTCCAGTTATAGTAAAAAGGTCCATATCGTCGCTCGCATGACGTAAAATCTCCAGTGTTGTATGGTGCTGGAAAAGGAGGTACATCTCGATTCCTATTCTGCCAATATTCTTGAACATATTCGAGAATTGCATGTGATCCGGGTATGAACCAAACCCGTCGAAGCTGAAGAAAGAAGTTATGTCAGAAATCGTGGGGAAATTAAACTGCGTGATATATCGGATTGGGAGGAAAACATACATATCATGATCATCAACTTGCAATACGTGAGGGATCTGAGCATATGCTTCTCGCAGGTGCGGTTGATCAAAGTGACTTGTATAATAATGGAAATACGCATGTGTAGCATCCTCCTCATGGGCGGCGGTCCACACTGCGCTTTTCCTCTGCTCCTTGCCGCTGATAGTAAGCCATTGTTTGAGCGATGGGACCTCTTTCCAAATTCGGTCAGCGTTGATCTGACTTCCAAGTCCAAGGTGGACATGGAATCCGCCACACTCTGTATGCTTCTGCATAATGTCTTTCCACATGTATCCAGCGCCACCAAGGCGAGCCCTCTCATTTGCACTGACGCTAAGGGAGAAGTCATTTCCAGAAGTCGCTATGAAACGCCAGTTCGTCTCGTTCCGACCTGCGACGAGGAATTCGTATCTCGTGCATCCAAGGTGCGAGGTGATCGCATATGTCCACTTCGCAGGGTACTCTTCCATTGTAAGATCGATATTGTATTTGTAAAACGTCCATCGCTGGTGTGTTGAAATCGAAAGTCCCTTAAGTTGTCTCGGGTTTGGAGAGAGGTCTACGCTCTGATGAATATGGATCGTTGGTGGCTGGGGGCCATCAGTCACCAGTAGAATTGAGCCCAGCCAGAGTCCACGTTCCATGTCCATGTTCGTATAGCGAAGATAAGGGCCGAAGTACACTCCATTGGTTGGCGCAACCTTATACAATTCGACACCGCTGGCGGGGGGTGGGCCGGTGAATCCCGTACTCATACTCATAACGCTGCCCTCATATCCGGGTGTCATGGGGAGACCCGGTGATCCTAGCGGATGCCCAAAGGTGGATAGTCCTGGCGATGCCAGTGGGTTAGGCCCAAACGTTGAAAGGCCCGGGGAAGCAATGGGGTGGCCGCCGAAAGTGCTTACTCCGGGTGACATTGGTTCATTTAGGTTAAGAGGAGTTGGCCCCTTTGGAAACTCCCATTGAGTAGATTGAGTGGGGAGGTGAATGTAATAGTATTGTCCGGAATTGGGATCCAGGTGTGCGATCCAGCCTTCTGGGAGAGGAGGAGGGGAAGCTGGGGAGGGTCCAGGAGGCGCGGGAGAGCCGTTAATGGGAGTGGGATGGATGCCAGGGTGTCCATTTTGGAGATTGGGTTGCGAAGCACCAGGATCCGCTTGTCTGGGATCATTGGCAAACGCTGGGTGGCCTTGGGTATTAGGAGCGGGAGGAGTGTGTGAATGTGGAGCCATGGTGGAAGGTGTCATAGCTCCAGTGCTCATCGGGTTCATTGAAAAGGGGTGAGCAGCAGCGACAAGGCCTTGCTTCTCATTCTGGAAACTATGGGGCGCAGAGCCACCAGGACCTGGCCCACCAAGGCTGGAGTATGCGGGAGGAGGAGAGGCAGTCATATTCAATCTCTGGAAATCTTCCTCCAGTGGATTATGGTTCTGAGTGTAGCCGGCAGGGTGGCCAGGGGGTGGATGGTTGTCTGCGCCTGAGGTCTGCGGAGGAGGTCCGGATGTGGGAACGGGCCCCTGGTATACGGTTGGAGGTCCATGCGGTTGAGTACCGGGAAGTTCCGTGGGAGTCCATGGTCTTGGAGTCGGGTTCTGAGGCTGGGCGAGGTGTGTTGTTTGTGTTTGGGGAGCAGCATACTGCTGGGCACGCTGTTGCGCGGCAACACTCTGCGCCTGTAGATTGCTGAGAGTCGATGTGCCTGCAATTCCCGCTGCAGCGTACCGGGACTCAATATCTGAGCGACCTGGAGGCACAATGGGGGTTTCTGGAGGTGGAGGAGAGCCGCGGTTTGCTTTGGTTGTTGAGGTCGAGGCGGTAGAGCCTAGTCGGTTAACCGAATGGGTTGGTTGTGGTGTTGTTAGGTTCGACGAGGTTGAAGACGACGCGTTACCCTGTGCAGTCCAGTATTGCTGGTGGAACTCGGGATACGGGTTCACCTCCGTAGAGGGCTTTCTCCGTTGCTCTGGCATGCCTCCGGTGTTGGCGCGTCCTCCCACTGGATGCTGCGGAGCTTTCTGGAACAATCCTTCTTTATCTGACGTTTGAAGTATTGGTGATTCCGGTAGGGGCTTTGGACCGGTAGTTCCTCTCCTCTCCGCTAGGCTCGACTGGGCTGTCTTCGAATCTCGTCTTTCCCGTGGCCGCAAAGAAGCAGGGATATCAGCGGGACTCGATCCTCCTGAACCGGAATGAAGAGGTGAGGAGGGTTTGGACGATTGTTTTACAGTGGAGGACGACTGATCACGGTCAGGGTAAGGCGGCCTAGAATTGGAGGGGCTAAAGGAATGCATATGAGGTGGCTTCGAACGGTCGTTAGGGTAGGGCAGGGGGTTATGCGGAGGAGGGCTCTGAGGAGGTGGGTTAAAAGCTGAAGGCTGGGTAGTATTTCCGGCAGTTGGGCCGGGGGACGGGGTATCCCGTTTAACAATCCTCAACGGGGAGACAGTTGGGGGGTCGCGGTCAGATGGAGAGGTGAGAAACATCTCGTCGTGTTGGTCCTTTCCATGGCGACTCATGGCGGGCGGACTGGCGCTGGTCGCAAGGAGGATAAAAGGTGGTCTCAAAGCTCTAAGTAGCTATAGACTAGGCTCGAGGAGTAGCACAGGATGTTTATTTATAGCGATTTCGCACAGCGGAGATTTTTGCAGAATGCAGGTTGTTGCTGGCGCTTGGAGATGGTCTGAGGGGAAACGGAGCAAATGACCAGGGTAAGTGGGGTGGATGATGGTAGTTATGCGGGCTATCAGGACCTTGTAAGCGGTTAGCTAGGCACGAGATGGAGATGTATACCAAGGGTTTCACAGGATATCAACCCAACAACAGGTTGGATATATATATTGTCCCATATCAAGGTAGAAAGAACACGGAAAGAGATGAAGGCGAAAGAAAGAAGAGAGGGAAAAAGAAGGGGAGGGCGAAGATGAAGAAATCGGAAGAAGTTGAGGAAGAGACGACGAGACGGAGGCTGATGGATGGTATGTGCTCCGTATGGTATGGGGGAATACGGCCTCCATACGAGACCGCGCGGGGCTGAGAGAGGCAGGCATTGGCAGCGCGAATAATACAGAAATTACGTCTCCAGTTAGTTAGTTACCGTTTCCGCCGCCACAATATTGGCCCTGGATATCTCCCCACCTGGTTCGAGATTTGGGCATCAACATTTCAGCGGGTTAGAATATCCTGCCACTGGAGATAAAGAAGGAAGAAAAATGATTAGCAGCAGTTCTTCGATTCGACATTCTATAATTACTAGAAAACGTCTTTCCCGTTGCTTCTAACCCCAATCGAAGCTTATCGGAGCCGACTGCGGCTGTTCCATGGTTGGGCTGGGCGGGGTGCCCGTGTGTACCGTATTATTGTCCTGACCGTACCTGACCGTACCTGAACTTACCTGAGCTTACCTGACCTTACATCTCCAGCCAATCACGTGCTGCCATTGCTTGCTCAAACGTCTCTCCTAAGCGCCAGGAGGAAACAAATGTGCGAGTTTGTGATAGCTGAAGTGGAACAACAACACCCGGCGCTTGTCAAGACGAGCAGTTGCGGGCCATCATTGGTTTGTTTCGTGGTCCAAGACATGATGCGGCGTCCTCTGCAGCGGGATCACACCCAGGCCCGCAGATTTCAGGGGTATATGTTGGGAAATATTGCTACCATCATCATTGCTATAGTATCATACCCTGAACCTATCATACCTACAGCTGGACATTGCAGGGGCTTTATGCAACCTTTGATCAGTTGTTTTCTATTATCAAGAGCTGCCAATGGCCTGCAAGCGCCTGGTTATGTTGGAACCTAACAAATAGTACGAGTTGAAGGACTTTTTGTGCTAGGACCTTCGATGGGACCAAGTTGGATGTTAGGGATGCGGGCTATTTCAACCACACAGCAGCAGGGTACTTCTTCCAACCGCCTACGGAGTACACAGGACATCTAACCACTATATATTTGAGGATTAGGTCCATAGTCCATCTATGAATCACTCCTCCCGAGGCAGGCAGCCGGATTCAAACTTTAGTCTCGCAGCCATACTAGCTTCCGCAGAAAGCCAGTGCATACGCTATAAGTTTGTAGAGGTTTTGATGGGGAATCAATTCATTTCCACTGGGGATGCCCTTATTGCCTTGAGCCTTTTCTTATTAGAGGCCAGGAAATCTTCGAGATCACATAGAAGGACACACTGTAAGCTATCTTACATTGACATTAGGGTCTATGCAATATTGCTTGCGGCTAAATTAATATATTTACACAGGGATTGGTATAACGGAGGGAAGCGGCAGTTTTGTACTGATGGGAATTGCGGCCTTATGAAGGAAAAAAAATGTAAAAATAAAAATAATAAAATAAAATAAAAATAAGAGCTGAACTAGACCACTATTTGGACTATTGGGGTGGTTAAGGGCGAAACGTAGAGAAAACTCCAACGCTGTAGATTGATTTAGAGATTGGGTAGTCAAAAGAGTTGGGTATAAGCTAGAATAGTAAAATGAATTCGGCGGATGAACGACGATGGGAACAAAGGGATGAGAGGAAATTGACAAGAGAAAAAAACACAATCGTAAAAACAACAAGCCAGAAAATCTCATAATCCATCAGAAGATTCATAGCCCAAAATTCACCATCTGCAATCCCTGCTCAATCATAATCTCCACCCAGTCCACATCCAACGCATGCCCCTTGCGCATATATCCCTCCGTCTGCCTCTGATACACAATCTGCAGCACATGCCTCGTCGTCGTCACATTGCGGCCCACAGATTCATTCCCCTCAATGCTAGAAAGTAGATCTAGTGCGAGCATTTTCTGCGAGCTGGACGAGGACGCCACGCCCGCCATGAACAGCGGGAAGACTATGAAGCGCAAATCGAAGCGGCCTGCATGCACGATACTGGAGGCTACGTGGAGGATGGCAGTGGTACGTTGGGAGATTTCGAGCGCGGGCCCGCCGCCGGTTTCGATGCATTGGCCCGGCCACATGCTGGTGTAGGAGTAGATGAGACTGGCGTGGAAGAGGGTTGTGGACTGTTAATAAAGGAACGGGGACGTTAGTTGGCACTGTTGCGGCTCTAGATAAATTTTGTCTGTGGACGGGGGCGAGGGAAGTGGGGGGTTAACGGACATGTTGAAGCATCTCCTTCGATCGACTGGGTAGTAAATCCATTTGTTGCTCCAGGACGGATAAATTGGAAGTGACCCATAAATGTCGAAATGCTTGCTGGATTCGGAAAAGGCGCTTTTCCCTATCAGCGGGGATTTGCGGCGGAAATCCATGAGAGCTATTTGAACTTGTAGTATTCATCGCTGTTCCGTTTGCGTAGGTGCTCTGGGCGCGGAATTCCGATGCCAGCAGGCCCAGTCGTGCTGCTAGGACGAAGATGTCATGGTTAATCTGTAAGACGGTAGGAAGAATATCTCTTTCCTCAGGGTAGATGATGCTTGTCCCGTCCGGGCCAAGCGGGTAGAGGTGGAATGTTGGAGGCGGGATCATGTCGTTTTCCAAGACCGCTCCGATGAATTCTCCCGTTCCAGTGCCGCTAAATAACGCATATAAATCAATCGAGCAAACCCACCAGATAATAAAGGGAAATTTCTCTGTTTTGAAAAGTTCGTTTCGCATTAGGAATATTCGTAGCAGCCGCTCGAGATGATGGGACCAGAGGTTGGATCCTCCTGGTTCCGCTGCGGCTATCTGATATTTAACTTTAGAAAGCAGTTTCTCTTAGGTAGATGGGTAATAATGGGAGTGAATGGCGGGCTACCTCGTAAATCAGAAGTAAGAAATGGGTCAGAAATACTCCATCCGAGGAGAGATCCTGATGGCTGCGCATACTGGTTTGTAGGAAAGGTAGGGTTTGCTGATAGTGCTGTAGAGCAGCGATACTTTGGCCTTTCTCTTGATGGGACAAGCTTAAAGCAGAAACGGCCATCATGGCATGGAATAACTATGAGAGGAGAGTTAGTATGCTGGCTGGAGGACATCCAAACGAGGAAAAAGTACTTGATTCGACAGGTATATTTACCGGACGAAAAGTGGCAGCCTCCTGCTCGAAGATATCTGCTCCAGGGGCATTTCCAACGCCGTGGGGGGGGGATTCAGAACGAGTAGCTGTTTGCACGAGATGACTCCAGACCACTCTCCTAAAATGCAAAAGTAGCCTCGTATCCTCCCCATACTGTTCCGTAGTATCTATATAAGACTGACTAAATGTTTCCATAAAGTCCCGGATAGGAGCTTCATCAACCAATTCAGTCGAGGACTTGGAACCAGATGTACTCGACCTCGATGGTGAGGGCCTCATGCTACTTCTCCAGTGGCCAGGCGACGAGATTGGTATGGAATCTTCGAATTTCGAGAGAATCACTACATTCGGGTCACCCGTTTCTGTTAACGAAGAATTATGCCTATTGTGTCTTCTGTTTCTCTTCCCATTCCTAGCCTTGAGGGTATCATCCTTATCAGACCCAGAAGAACTCGACATAGACGTGTTATCTGTGGTGTCGGAATATTCAGGCAAAGCCGAGAAACTCTCCGGATTCACAATAACATGATAGGTACCGGGAGAATAAGCCTCTGCTTTCATTTCTCTCTCCAAGTCTGAGGTTAAGCACGCGAACGGGGGCAGCGTATCTCCTCCTATGGACGAGTTGGGGCTACTCGCGGTCAGAGTTGGTGATTTTGCTACCAGTGAGTTACTTATTAGCCGTATGAACGACTGCAAAATGAACTGTAAGATGTAGAAAAGAGTGTGTAGCCGTAGAACATACGATCCCAGACTGCATTTCCAGCAGTGGAAACTGCTTGCATCCGCTGTTTGATTCTGGATGTATCGTCCCGAAACGCTAGCCTTGGGCTATAATCGCACTCATGTCCGAGTCTTGAGCATTGCTAGAGCGTGGTTTTAATATCTAGTCGCAAGAATTCGGTATCTCTCTATGCCGGGTTCAACAACTTACACCACAGGTAGGATGTCCTTCGTCACATTTTACTTAGGATAACAATCAGTAAACCGCTTCGTTGATATATAGCTCGATATATTTGACAAACACTCACCTTTGCGGCTCTTTGCAATGGAAAAACAATGTAGTTAGCAGCGAAATTCGGTAGTCACGGGTTGTGACAGGTTGATATAACTCACTCTACACGTCCTGAACAGAGCATTAATGTTAGAAAGGTACAACAGGAGAAAGTATTTAGGTTGCACAGGTCATGTAGAGCTTTCACATGAGTAAATAGTATGTACAGCCAGGAGAATCAGCTTACCAGCAGCCAGTCCTCGATCTAGGCGGCAGGCGGACTCGAACAGGCATTTTCACCTTCTGCTCGTCCCTGTTCGCAAGCTTAACCCCCGACTCCGCCGATTTAACAACATCATCTTTCGGCGCAATAAGTGGCAAGTGCGCGACGTGCTTTGATGAAGGCATCGTTCGTCCGTCTGGCAGCACAGCAGACCAAAGGCATGGGATCAGCTCGCATATATGTACGCCGTTGTCCTGCCTAGTTGTTCCTTTTCCTTCTTATCTCATGTCCAGTCTTCCCTTGTTCCCTCTCTCCTTTGCTTCTTCTAGATACGAGGTCGTGTAGTCGAGTTGAGAAAGTTCAGGGCCTAGGCATAGCAATAACAACTGACTATCACAAATTTTTTTTGACAAGGGTACATATATCAATCAAAGGGACCCGTGAAGAGAACAATGGCGAGGCTAAACTGATAATAGAGTGGGCATCCCTGTATGTATCCGAATAGCTCACGAATTTGCTTCTCAAAATCACTCTAGGGGCCAGCAAATCGAACGGGCATCAGCCGAGATTGAGAGTATGTTGAGGATAATTCTGGGTCCACTTGATGTCAAGTAGCAACAGATCGCAACCATGAGCTTCAGGCATTGAAAAAGAGTGGAGGGCATATATGTATACGAGTAGATTAAGGAGTAACGGGTTTCGAATTAAAGCAAGGACGGTGAAAAATAAACTCCGGTAGGAATACGCATATGCGTATGCGTGCAAAAAAGCTCTGGCAGGAATAATTAAACAGAAACTCTCTTTGTTTCACAATATGAAAAGAAATACTAGGAGCTAGAAAGAGAATGATGAGTGAAATGTCCCGTATGAAGCTTTCAGTGGCGGATTCACAAAAAGTAGCCAAAATATATAACGTTACTCCTATGTAGCAAGCTGGACCAGAGCAGGGGCCTCTCGGATATATAGATAGAGAATGAAACAGTTTATATATAAATATAACATGCTTCTCGTGCATTTTTCAGGTTTCGAAGCTAGCGGCCGCGGGAACTAGGCAAAGCGAATACCAAGAGGAGGAATTGTAGAGAATGTAAGAAGCGGATGGAGCACGAAAAAGTTTTCATGGGGACGCACTATCAATAGGTCAGATCATTCATTATGATTTTAGGTTGAAAAAAAGTTGTGTGCAAGTCTGGATGCTTGCAGGTTTCCTGTCTTTTCTTTTTCCTTTTCCTTTTTTGATCAATGCAGGCCCTGGAGATCTTGTGCCAGGGGACCGGCGAGTTCAAGGAATTTGAAAAGCGCCAAAAACCCATGAATAAGCCCATTATAACTCCAGGATTTCCGTGTGTTTGACAGCGAGCCCATGAAAGGATAGCCATTGTCTGACATCTGATCGTCAAACAGAATGTTCTACTGCGGCGCTAGAAGGATTTCGAAGCATTTGGCGGGTGGGATAAAAATCAGGATCAAAAGAAATACATCAGAAATAGAACTGGGGGAGTGCGCACGGTTGTCAAAAATTTCGGGTGGCCTTAGCCTTTTGCGTCATCATCAACTGAGCAATTTGATCACCTCCTGGTGTTCCACCACCGGAATCACACGGTAGCGAGTGTGCTAAGGCTGGGATGCATGGGCTAAGGCATGCAGTCAGCATCGGGGCGCCCGACTAAAGAATCCCGTTGGGCCGCTGGGATGCCGGGGAAGAGAGTGGAAAGGATATGACCGTATGACGGGCCTCATTGTGGAACCAGCAAAGCCGGAGCCTCCAGCACCCACTGGCAGCCAGCAGTGGGTTGCCCAATAAGAAGCGCTATCTCGTCGGCTGGATTGACCAAAATCCCACGCTGAATGGGCTTCTGGATTCCTTCTAGAAGAATTGGTCCCCGCAGCCAGATGCAGCGTGTTTTTCTTTTCTTTTTTCTTTTTCTTTCGCTTTTCTTCTCTCCCGCTTTTGCACCTTGGCTATATGCACAGAGCAACATTGGGCTTGCATGAATGGCATGGTTGGACTTAGCGGCAAACCATTGTTTGTTTGCGGCTGGCAGGAGTTTCTCGAATTTTCTCATAAGCCTCATAGGGCGGGTTTCTTGGGCTCTCGATCGAAATCCGATTCATCTTCATTGATATATATAACTAATAATTGAAATGTGGCTCATGGCTGCTACTCCGGCAGCAATCACATCTTCACGTCGTGCATGGAAATGTTGTTGATATGCAGAGGACGGGAGAAGAATCCCTCTGGGGATAATCATTTGAAATTATCCGTTATTCTATTGGCAGCTGACCCCGAAAGTCTCATAGAAACTATGACAAAACGAGACGTCCGGATAATATATTATATAATAATAATCATTCTTAAGATTGAGGTGGAAAACAGCAGCAAATAAACTTGCATTCGACCTATTGAGGAATATTTGGCATCCCTGATTATATTCTTCGTGTACAGAACTGCACACCCACTAGGAAACAAATGACGTGAGCCTGCAGGAGCTCGCTGATCCTTGTGACGACGTGTCGTAGCAATGCTAGGGAAAGGGAAAATATTGCTCCGAATTGACATGTGCTTTTGCTGCACAGGTCTCACGCACGACGATGCAACTTCAGGGTCACATGTGTGCTTCGGGCTTCTGGCAAATGCAACTGGTTTATCGCATCAGCCCTATTCAAAGTCTGTTTGCTCTTTGCAGATCCTCGTTTACAGTTGTCAGCCCACCACAAATTTAACCGGCCCAGCGGGCCATGGCGCACCGATAGGCCAGATGCTTCTCTAGCCTTGTTGCCGGTTGGGAACAGGTGGAGGGACGATGTAAATAATAATCATGATAATAATAATAAAAATAAAATGAGACATGCAAAAAGGCCGAAAAGCCCGACGCCCGGCGCAATTTCATGTGACAAACAATAGTATTTCTGTCCCATTTGAAAGAGTAGCGTCCTCACTGCGGGGACCTCGTCCGGGGTTCGGTCCTTTCCGCCGTTTCATGACCACGAAGGTCGAGCCATCCCGGCAATCCAAATCGATTTTCGGTCATTTAGCAAGCTAGATGGAAAGCTTTATTACAAGATCTCCTCCAAGACTTGGAAGAGGACCGCTTGGACCGGCCCAGACCGCTCCGTTGCGAGCCACTCTTTAACTTGCTGGCGGTGCTCGTCGGGCATTTTAATCTTGGTTGTGTTGCACAGGTGTGTGTATGCAAGCGCGGCTTGTGCTCGACTATGCCTCGTTTTTTCTACGGATAGCTCGAGATCCCGGAATAGAAGTTGATCGCCGAGAGAGAGTAATGCAGTGCGGAAGTCGCTGTTTGACTCTCCATTGGATAGTTCAGAGTCGGGTTTTGAAACTTCTGCCCCAAGTTTTTCGAATGCGGATTTTAGCCCGCTGTACATGATGCCATATATGGCCTTACCACCATAAGTGACAGCCTTGCCGACGACCAGGGGTATTTGAGATATATGACCGGTCAGTGCTGCTGTCCAGGAATTAGCAACGAGTGACGTTCTTTTTGGATCCATAATATTTCGCATACCTGAGAAAGAAATTGAGGGATTAAGGCAGCTGAAAATGCACTCGACGCTAGCTGCGAGCGTTTGCCCTTCAACCCTGGAAACAAAAATTAGATTCAACAAAATACGCGTGTTCTGCTGGCTCATTTGACTCACTTTGAAGCCTTGACTACGTCGGCTGCTGCATCTACCTCCATTTTTTCTTTCGAATCATCGACTAGCTCCTCGACCACCTGAGAAACAATTTTCATTGCATCAGGCATGAGATCCAAATCATCTCGGTCTTTGGCAAATTCAGCGAGAGATTTGAGCGCATGAGGTTTGTATGCAGGATTGTTGCGCCTGGCTTCTCTCACTACAATAACCTGCATCGTGACAGTTAGATTACATTTAAGAGGCCCAACAAAAAAAAAGATCGAAGGACTGGACTAACCTTCATTTGCTCACGGATATCGCTATTCTGCGCACACAGAGCTTTGGATTTGCGAGAAAATTTGACAAACCCTTCCAGTACCGTTTCCTTTCCTTCCCAAGTCTTTCCTGCAACCGCCTTTTCGATAGCTGGCCAAATGCGCTGTGCAGCGCCAAGATCAATGTTGTCATCTAATGATGAAGCCACTTTTGCAACGGCAAGAGCAGACGTGTGTTTAATGGCCCACCGCGGTGAGTCTAGATTGTTAGATACAATATCAAGTATCTCTTGAAGATACAATGATACAGCTCGCGAGCCGCTGACATTGTCGTTCCATGTTTTTAAAAATAGTTCCCTAACTTGTTCCTCTGTATCATGCATACCCACAAAGATGAAAGGGAGAAAAGCCGCCGAACACGCCGCGACACGGTCGTTCGCAAGTTTGGAGATGGAGTTTAAGATTTCACCGGAGATGACACGGTGAGACGTTTCTTCGGCCCCAAAGTAGAGCGATTTCGCAAACTCGATAGTTTTAAGCATCTGGTCATCCGTCGCCAATCGCATGAGATATCCTATTGTGGAACTGTATGAGGCGCTGATGGTATCATTCCGATCAAGGACATGTTTCCGCATAAGTTGGACGAAACGATCGGCGTGGGGGCGGAAGAGAAAGGTTTTGGAACTGAGAATAACAAGGACGCGGCTGACACCAACCTTCGAAGGTAGGCCAATTGCCGATCGTAAAACGTCTTCTAGCTTGTTCGCAACTTCTTTCATGCTTTCATCATCAAGAGACTCGAGAAGGTATAGCTCGATGGCTTCCATCATTGGAGACGTACGAATTGCTGACAATCTCATTTTATCAATATCCTGCCCGGTCAAGCCATACTTGTCGGCGTTGAGGTGGATATAATTGACAGCTTGAGGCTCAAGCGAGCTCAAAGAAGCAAGGAATCTCTCCAGTATCTGAGGTACAAACAGGCGGAGTGTTTTCCCAGGGCTTTTCTTGATGATCTTCGTTAAGGTTGTAATTGCATAACCTTGTACTTCTTCCGCTGCAGACTCCATACCCTCATGGCTGAGCAAAAAGGGAATGATATGATTTAACATGACCCTGGCCCTCTTCGAATCAGCATCTCCAGCCTCCAGGGATCGGACAACAATATTCGTTAGAACTTGACATAGTCTGAGTGCCGCCTGGCGGACAGTGGCCTTAATATCGTCTAGAAGCTTGAATGCTTTGGTTAGGATATCACCAAGATATTTATCGTACTTTTCAGTAGGCCGCCCTTGGATAAGGTCACCAATTGCCGCACAGCTCGCTTGGCGCACTCTCCACTCTTTTCCAGTCATGATACTTTTAAGCAGGTCATCCATAATAGCGTCAAAATTCGCCTCAATCACAGAGTTCGAATCTTTGACCAGGGCGTTCCAAATATCATTCATCGAGCGTTGCACATTAGGATTCGGATCAAATCTGTACCGATACAGCTTGGGGAACAGTTTAGGATTTTGTGCGAGGTATCCGTTGACGCTTGAGTCTGAGAGCACGTTGCTCAATCCGAACCTGCCAAACGCCGCACGGCTTGACCAAATTGCATTATTTGAAGCAAGTGACATGAAGCGATAAACAAGACTTGGGTCTCCGACTTCAGACGCCAGGCCAACAATATCTTTGTAAGTGGTGACGGATCCCTCGCCAGTGGGCAATGCGCCGGGCTCGAAAAGTTCCGTGTCTGTGGAAATTTTCCCACCTCCGAGATTCGAGCCTTCCATTGTAAAGGATCGCACGAGATCGCGTACCAAGTCATCTTTAAGGTCCTGACTACCCATCTCGTATACCAGACTCAAGCCTCTAGAGCCGGTTTCCTGCACAACTTCATCTCTGTCTGACAAGAGCCATACAAAGGTAGCTTGGCACTTCCTTAAACGATCTTGCACTTCCGAAAAGTGTCCACAGTATTGGATTAAGCAGAGAAGCCAGATGACAGATGCCTTTCTCAGCGACGGCTTCGAGGCCTTGCAATCGATGATGATCTTGTCAAGCATTCCCGAAAGGATATGTGAGGGTATGTCAGACTTTGGCCAAGGTGCGTCCACGTCAAAGACTGTAATTAATGACTTTGACGACCAACCAACTGCAACAGTACATAACGCTTCTCCAACAGAAAATTGCACCTCTGGCCGCTTAACTTCATGAAGCTCATAGAGAGACTTTAGTAAGTGTTTGAACGGGGATCCTTCGGTGTCGTCCTTAGGAAGTACCAGCGACAGACGTCCCAAAGTCAATATTGCTGTATCTTTTTCTTTCTTCGCTTCTTCCGATAGCTTACATATCACTTTTTTCACAGCCTCGTCGCAGTTATCTCCAGGGAAAGATGTGGGGGATAAAATGGATGCAAGACTCAGTTGTCCGATAGTCACATGGGAAGCCTCTCTGAGGGCTAGATCTCTAGAGTTGTTCAAGATATCAAACGTGGACTCCAAAAGCCTTCGGATTTGATTTTCAGAGATCAAATTTAGTCGCCCTCGAAAGGAAGCGCGGGTGGAAAGATGTGTTAACGCCAGTAGTGCACCTCTGCACTTATTGATACCTTGACCGACCGCAGTTTTCCAATTCTCAATTAAAACGATAAATGACTCAAACATCTGCAGCAGCCGAGAGGTAGGATAGTCCGTGTGAGAGGCCAAAATTCCGAACGCCTGTGTTGCTATATCCTGATTCGTGACGTTGTTTGAAAATATCGGATCCCTAAGCGATGAGGCGTGAATTGCAATAGAAGCCAGAAGGTCATTGGATGCGAGAGCGCAGATTTCGACAAAATGAACACCACAGCGGCCTAATCCCTGGCCCTGCTTCCAAAGGAGACCAGCTAGGGAAGCCTTCAGGAACCCAAGGGTCGGCACACGATCGCATTGTTCGAGATATGCTTTAAGGCTAGCCCTTGCATCTTCCTTCGTTGAGATTGCCGCGTCAAGGCGGTGTTCCCAATCCGGTTCGACACTCAAGGGGGAGCCAGAATATTGGAACGATTCACAGAGGAGAATATTGCGAATAAATGCAATAGTCGGTGCAAATGAATTAACATAGGCGCTAGAAAATCTGGTGGGAAGAGAAACGTTCCCGTCATCCATTTCGATATCATCGCTAGTCGGGTCGCCAAATAAAGAGCTTACTAATTCGGCAAACTTAGGAAACCGGTACCGAGGATGAACATCAGCGTCCATGGCAGTTGAAGTTATCCGGCTTCCATCTCTGGGAGGATTAAGCATCCGATACCAGTATGGGTCAAGGCCTTTCTGGCCTTCCTCTATGATTTCAGATCTCCCACCGGACTCCCCGCCAATAGCCATAAGATCTATCCAGCGCGCCTGCACCTCCCAGTACGGCAAGCACCGATTCGCAAACCGCACGGCAGCAAACCTCGTACTTCGGACGATGTGAAATCCTGTATCGCGGTCTTCCGTACCGGGCTTGGCGTGCATATGGTGAATTAAAAGCGGACGGATTTCATTTTGAAGATGTTCGTCTGCATTATTCGCGATAGCGTTGAGGATACTCCCCAGAGCTTGCTCGATACTTACGAATATCTGTGCACTTGAAGTGTCAGAACTCAGGGAAGTGAATAGCCACCTGAGTAGATCAAGATCGAATATCCGTTCATCGTCATCCTGTGAAGCTCGATCGATTTTCGGAGCTAGTACGCCAATAGTTTCATACGCAAGACTTCGAAGACTAAGTTCGGCAGGACTCAACTTCTGCGCGCTAGCGCCAGGGTCAGGCCAGCCTTGGTAGGAAATATATTCTCTCAAACCCTGGATGGCGCGAGGCGCGACGACATTTAAATCTGCAGAAGAGCCCATGCGCGCAATCCACGTCACAAAGACAAATATCTGGCTCCGAAGCTTAGATGCTTCAAGGCCCTTGGCAGTGCTTTCATTATTTGAGAACAGCCCTTCATCGAGAAGCTGATTAATCCTCTCAGGCTGGGTGGTAGCCTTGACTGATTTACTTAGAAATCCAAGGATTTTAGCTTGTAAAGCTGGTCGCGCTGGTAGGGCACCATCGGGGTCTTTCGTTCCAAAGTAGAGAGTAAACAATTCATCAACAACTTCCGCGTTTTCCAAGTCTGCACGGAAACGCTTTAGTATATCTTCCCCAACGTCCGAAAGGCGACTATTAGGATCAGCAGAAGCAATAACAGCGGCAAGGAAGCGTTCAGAATCTGTAAAAGCCCCACTGGCCAAAAACTTCGCTGCGGCAACCTTGGTTTCGATCAAGTTAAGGCCACCAGCTGCCGAAGGATTCCAAGTCTCGTCAGGTGATGCATCTCTGTTCACAAATCTATACTCTGAAGGGGTAAGACCGGGGCATCTCGTCGCATCTTTTCCAGCGGTAGTAAAAGAAAAACTTTTGCAAACCATTTTGCCAGGAAAGTGGCATCTTCATCTGATATACCTAGTTTCGCTCTTAGAGCCAAATCATCTTCACTGCCTCTCTGTGGCAACTTCAGCAACGGTAACAATCTCAACAATAAATTGAAAACGACAGAGCCATGCGATGAAGCAGAGATTGAACCTCCGATTCCTGCAATCCCCTGGATTAAAGCTGGTATGAGTTCGATACGCTCACTGGCGGGAATTCGATCAAGGCCCTGCTTGATATATATAAGGTCAAAATGTCTGACCAGCGGCGCTTTAACTTCTTTAAACTGTTTCAGCAGTGCTGCGACAGGGAGGGTGATTGACACTGGTCGTATTCGAGTGTTGATATGCTGGCAGACAGCAATGACTTTGTTGCGCACTGCAAGGCTTTCGGAAGCTAGCTTTAGGAGTAGTGGGGCAAGGTATGTCTGGAGAAGAGATTGCAGCTTGGAATCACTGTCTGCTAGGGCAATTCTAAGCTCGACTTTTGATATAAGACTTAGTTCTCGGGCTTCGTCTGGGTTAGACATGACGAAATTCGCTTGAGTATCAATAGACGAGTGGATAGGTAGAGAGTGGCGTGATATTATTTTATCATGAATGAGGACGTAAAAACGAGAGTTCGAACACAACCTAAGTAATAAAGGGAAAAATCGCGATTTAAACTAATAAGTCTGGTCGTAGGCAGTGGTGGTGGCGTGTACATGTATGTATGTACAGACAGACGTTGGCCCAGATGAGATGTTCCTTGTCTGTGATGGATTGTTAGTGCACGAGGAACATGATTGGTCAGCAGGAACAGGCGCCAAGACCTTATGCGCAAATAGGACTAGTGTCAGATTAGGGCTGAATAAGACCAGTCTATATAAGTACGCAGTTAATCGAACAAGAAACGATGATGGTAAATGCAATACACATTGTCGCGAATGCAAATATCTATAAGGGTCGTCAAAGGAGTAGAAATATATAAATGTATGACATAAGGTGGGCTAGATGCAAAAGCTAAAAGAAAAAAGAAAAAACTAAAAAAAAATTTTGCACTATATTCTGGGCCACGGATTGCGAGTTCTCTGGTATCGTTATAGAACTGGAACTCGACAAATAAACATTGAGACTTCATATTTACAACACAGCACTGGCATCGCCGCTCGCCAGAACTTCTCCATTACCACCATCCCCAGCATCCGCAATCCTCTCCTCCGCCGCTTCAGCCCTCAAAAGCCGATCAACATCATTCCGCATAGCCTCCACATTCCCTCCATCCACCATCGATT
The DNA here is from genome assembly GCF_000003525.1 of Blastomyces dermatitidis ER-3. Lineage (NCBI taxonomy): Eukaryota > Fungi > Ascomycota > Eurotiomycetes > Onygenales > Ajellomycetaceae > Blastomyces > Blastomyces dermatitidis. Next base: position 7,104,497 of record NW_025544776.1, on the reverse strand, counting down.
TCGCCCTCCTACTCGTCTTAGCAAAGAGACACTGCCACAAATCACCCTCAGGAACTCGCTCCCCTTCAGCCGCCGTGCCCGCCATCAGATTCCCCAGCTTCGCATCCTGCAGTTCCAGAGAGTTCGCAGCCTCAATGACTGTCTCTATACACGCACCTCCATCTCCATTTTCTTCGCCTCCCGAAACGCTCATCTCCAAATCCTCCCCCCGGAATTTCTCCCCATCCTGCTTGCGCTTTTGGGCAATATGAGCCAGGCGCCGTGACACGGAAATATCATAGATACATTCCTCGACAGAATCAGACACGAGATACATCCAAACTGTCGTTTCGCGATGTTGCCCGATACGATGAACACGCGCGATGGCCTGCAGCTCAATCGCAGTATTGATTAAGGGCTCACAGAGGAAAACATGAGTGGCGTCAATAAGGTTTAGCCCGGAGGCATGAGCCTTCGCGTGGAGGAGAAAGCACTCGATCTGCCGCATAAAGGAGTTAGAACAGAGCATCAAATCATTAGATATAAAATAAAACGAAGATTCCTCTTACTGAAGGGTCACTTTTAAACCTCTCAACCCCATCATGGCTGTCAATACTACTAAATCCAATTTTGAAATGCGAAAAGGCGCGCGCGAGAATCCCCAGGAAAGGCTTATACTGCGAGAAGACAATGGATTTCGCACCAGGATCATGTTGCCGTAACCAAATCAGATGTCGACCTAGGGTATCAATTTTGGTTCCAAATGAGCCTTCAACGTCAATATTTCTGATCTCCTTCAACACCCCTGAACTAATATCCGAATATATCGAATTCTTGAGAGAATGGTCAGACCCGATGTGTGCAGCAGCCGCCCTTTCTTCCTGCGCAACTATTTCCGTAGGCTTGTATGTAATTTGATGGAAATCGTTGGATTTCAGGCGTATTTTGCACATAGGACAAGTTCGATGTTGGCGCCACCAGAACCGGAGGCAGTCCTTGCAGTATTTGTGACCACATACGGTCAATACACCTGGGTATTGAAAAATAAATTAGCCAAGGTACACACAACACACAACATGCGGATAACGTAGATGGGTGTGGGGAAGATTTCACCGATTTCAAACGTCGACTGGCAGATGACACATATTCTTGCTGACTCTTCAGCCCCAGACTCGTCTCGAAGGTGTATAAGATACCGATATTTAGACCTGAGTGCTGATATTCTCTCCTCAATTTTGTGTTCCGCCATGAGACTGCGGTCAAAAAGTGCAATATCAAGCGGCTTCCCTCTGCTCTCTTCATCGTAAGGCGCGACAGTATCTGAGATTTGCTGCAGTTGCCTATAATATTCCAAACGCCGATTCATCACGTTGTGGAAAAGCTGCACCTCCTTCTCCAAATCCGACAAAACCTTTGATTGCTCCGACGAAATTTGGCTCGAATCTTGTAGGATTCGATTTACTATGCCAAGTTCAGCTCGTGCTCGGGTACTACCCCGAGCTTCCTGCCATTCGAGGGACACTGCAAGGCTCCGCAATTCGGTAAGGATACCGCGAAGCGACCCAAGCTCATCGGAGGGCTTCAGGCATTCGCGTGTTTTCATGAATGAGATGTAAAGTTTAGGCGATGGGCCCTTTCCATCATTTGCCCGTGCTAACCCTTTCTTGACGTCGTATTCGATCAAAGTGTTTTTTTGACCCGTGATAGCGTCATGATAGTCAGCGAATAGGGCGCGCAACCCTTCCATGTAAACGTACATCTCATCCTGATGTTGAGTTGAAGATTCGTACTCGTCACCCTCCAACTTGGCATTATTGTCTTCCTCATCCACCAGTTGCTCCAAAAGTAGCTTAAGAGAATGTGTGCGCCACTCAATGAACTGCTGTGTAAGTTTATTTATAGCCTCGCAAAGGTCTTCAAGTTTATCTAGAAGTCGCCCACTCTCCATGCCACTAATATCCAGCCTTGGTGACATCTTGGGGATTTTTACAAGACCTTTGCTACTGACGTTCGCCTGTATCTGTCGGATAGATCGACTGACCCTTTGATCTGTCTCCGCCAGCATCTCCTTTCGAATAAGCTTTGCTGCCTCGTAGTTCTCCACCTCGAGCTTTTCAAGAGCGAAGAACTCTTCCGAGTCAGGAGTTGTGAGCTCTGTATTAGTTTTGATCTGGTAATACGCATTTGCAATGAAAAATTTGCAAATATGCTGAATTTCCAAGGCGCTCCGGAGACGGCCACGATACGTCGTCAATCTGGTATTTTTTTCCCCTTTCCCTTCCTCAACATCATCCTCGTCATCTGATGAATTTTGCACAACTTCCGACACTGCGCTTTGCTCTTTCTTACGTTCAATTTCGAGCTGAACTCGAGAATCCCTAACGTTAGCCTCTGCTAGCGCCAAAGCCGCTTGCCATAACTCCAAAGCCTCCTTTGGTTGGCCAGCATTCTCCAGCAGCTGGCCGCGGCGAATTTGAGACAGGAGGAGTGAGCGTTCTTCTGCACGGATTCGAAGTTCATTCTGGTCAATCATTACCTCCAGAACCTCAGTGACCGAGCGAAGTGGACCACTGCTCGTTCCAAAAGCCTTGCGGCCGGCACCACCAACTTCTGGATGGAGACAAGCCTGGCGAAGCCTTGTTAGCCAGCGCCTCATCGTTTCAATGGTAGATTTCGAATTGGGGTCCCAATCTCCCGTGCGCGGAGCTCCTAACGCGTCGACTCCGCACTCTTCGCACATTTGCTCAAAAAGCTGATCGTAATGTTGTTCTTCCACTGCTGTGAATGGAATAGTTATAACGATACGTTTCTGCCGAGGCAAGTTCAATTCATCGCGTATCATATCCTTATTATGGCGCAGGACAATGCGGCCAATAATTTCTTTAAAAAGGGGTTTATGGATCTCGTACAGCCGAACCCAGGCATCCAACCAATCACATAATGGGTGAATGCGTAAAAATGAGAGTAGACCAAGCAAATCGTTCATATCTTTTCGAAGTGGTGTGCCTGTCACTGCCCAAGCGTTGTGCCGCGGAATAAGCCTAGCCACCCTTGCAGCATGGCTTACCCCCGTTTCAATCATTTGAGCTTCGTCAATACAAACTCTCCACCAAGAAATTTTAACCAGAGGAGATTTTCTTGGAATCACTTTTTTCTCACTGCGTAGTGAACGATCGGGCGGATCCTCGGCGTAATGTATTTCTCTCTGTAGGACATTGTAGGTCGTGAGAACCACGTCACAGGAGGCTAGTTTTTCCACTAATTGCTCATAGCTCTTTTTTGTGCGGTTAATACCTTCATAATATGTACATCGAAGATGTGGAGCGTGGGATGAGATTTCCTGTTTCCATTGGTCAAGGATAGTACTTGGAGTGATTATCAAGGTTGCACCTGATTCTGTAAGAACGGGCCATTGTCGTAGAATTGGTAGCCCTGCCTCAGGAGCAGGCCTTCGGTGCAGGGAGATCAGTGTGATCATTTCCACAGTCTTGCCAAGTCCCATTTCTTCTGCAAGAATACCGCCTTTCAGCGTCTTAGTGCTACTCAACCCTTTAAGGTCGGAGGTCAAAACCCAAAAAAGATGGCTCATATAACAGATGTGTCCATCCGCATCTTTAATCTGAGAAAAGGAGTCGGGGAGATTAGAGCCCGGGGGAAGCGGCCGTTCTCGGGTTCTGCCGTCCGGAAGAAGCTCTACACCCTCTCTCTGGAGTAGCCACTGAACTGCTCTCCGCTGGAAAGGGAAAAGTTGACATTCAATGAAGTCTGCTAGGGCGCTTGGCGGCAAATCCAGATTTTTGGGAGGAACGTGAACACTGTCATAAAATTCGCTAGGAGTCCAGGTACTTTCTTTTATACGCCGCTGCCGCCAATCGTTCCGACGGAAGGGTTGTGAAGGATGCTCCTGCAGCGCTCCCGGTAAATATGTTGAGAATGCTGCATTCTGCCACACGCCTCTTTTGCCTAACTTTAAGGTGTCTTTCCAGAAAACCTTTGTCTCCAGGATAAATGAACGCTGGTCGTCTTCAACCCTCCGCAGCGTAGACATTGAGAGCGCAGTCGGGGATGAGCGCGTCCGATAGATTGAAGGGAGATTCATTGGGATAAGAAGGTCATGATTCCCTGTGTGAAAATCAAGGATTTCTTGAAGTATGACATCCGAGCTACTGGTTTCAAGCTCGATCTTATATTGTTTCACATGTGGCTGAGTGGATGCCATACGATACCATTTCGAGATTAGAACTTTGATCTGAGTGCCATCTTCATAATCCGAAGAGATGGCATGGATATCAAGTGCCGGCGAGGAGAATGTCTGGGCCAGAAAATAGAATAGGCGACAAAGGAGTCAGACTCTGCAGTCCCTTTCCTCGAGGGTATTATTACTTGATGATGAAACACTTACAATCTTCAACTCTATATGCGCCAGAGTCAAATACTCTGGAAACATAGACGCCGCAATGTCTTGAGCGGCAGTGTTTTGAGAATCCCATATCCCCGTATTCAACTTCCGTCGTTTCCCTGGAGTACCTTGGGTTGAGCCTGACTCCTTCAGCTTCGAGAAACACGCCTGAAGAGTGTTGGGCACAGGGCCTACAACAGGGGGTCGCACCGTTAGCTCCCGTCAAGAAGCCATATATTAGTGATTAAAACGTACCTGACGCGAAGGCCACATCTTTAAGAATAGACATGTAGAAATAGTCCCCTCAGGGCCTCCCTTCTTGCTGTCTTCCCAATTGTAGATGAACTGGCGGCGAGAAGACAGGCAGCAGTTCGCAGAAGTTATCTTATCGCAATGTCACGTGGCGATGAGCAGAACGATTTCTAGCTCGAATCCTGAGGATCAGTTCCTTGTATTAGCAATATTCATGACACAGCTAGATTCTTCCTTACATAGGAATTGTTCATAAATATGTAACTTTACTTTACATGATGTGGCTCGAATGATTTCTAAACAGAAACAACAGCGTGGTACGATTTTGTCTTGGAATGAGCGAGGTCTGCCAAACTATGCCAAATTGATGGACTGGCAACCGAGCCATGATCGAGAGAGTAATAAATTGGATTTGGTACACATATTATATTTCTCTAATATTTTGTTTAGTAACTTAACTAACTTATTTCTAACGAATACGTACACGTACAAACCGTGGTGCAAAAGGTTCGGTCCGTGAAATGTACTGTATAACTAGAGGTTATGCGTAGATGCAACTTGCTCACATTCCCAACAAACCTATATCCTAATATCCGTAAGAGCGCTGCCCTGAGAATTAATAAACTCTTGTGTTTCCCACTACATTCTAGAATAATAAAGAGTTTATGTTCCATTCCTTTCTAATCCAGAATCCTAAGTTAGACCCGCACGGTTGTTACATGTACATACATACACGTCGTTCTCGAAACGATTATCCGTCCGGCTATTTGGATGCGGCAACTTCGGCAATGGTGTAGGACTGCCGATTGTTTATTTTCATGTTTTAAAATAATAAATAATTTGTAACCATACCAGCAGACGAAACTGATTTCATAGATTTTATCGTCTTTGTACGGCAAGATCGTCGTTACTATTACTATTATTATTATTATTATTATTATTATTATTATTATTATTATTATCGTGGCAACTAACCACGACTGGTTGTGCTTTAGCTGGTGCTGTGCTCTTCGGCAAACTGACTGCAATGTTCGCTGGGAATTTCCACGTCCAAATCAAATATATGTAACAATCCATAATGGTCAAGGATTCACATTGAAATTATCTTGTTGAAAGCTAAGATCCGCTGAGGTTCAATGACATGGTTTGACCAGGTTGGTTAGTTCCCGATATCCCGGATCTGGTAACTAATTAGCCGATGAAATATCTCCAGAGCGGCATCGTTCAACTAATGTTAAACCACTTTATGCCCCAGAGGCCATAACTCCCCATACCCAACATCTGACTGAACGGCGCTACTGGAGACCATGAATCAAATGAAAACGCTAAGCCTAAGGTTTCGATTCCATTTAACGAGGCCATTTCATTATTCTGGTTCTCCGCGAACTTCATCAACCTTCGCGCGCCCTCGTCTCGCTGGAGAAGAGCCGGACTTCTACGGAGAGGGTGGTTTCCACCGTGTTGCGCTTGGTGACACTTTTGATGCTGGCAGATACCATATCCTGAGGAAGCTCGGCTATGGACAGTATTCCACCGTCTGGCTTGCCAGAGATTCTAAGTAAGCAGTGCACTTTTGTACAGTACATGTACTTTTTGCGTGGCGCGACGAAAGCTCATATATCCCGCAGGCATCAGAGATATGTAGCGCTTAAAATACTCAGAGCGGACTGTTACGGTGGTCCTGAGCGAGGGATCCTCTCCAAGATCACAGATATCTCTGCGAGAAGCAAACATGAAGGCCGACATCACATATTACCCTTTCTGCATCAATTCAAACATATCGGCCCAAATGGGGTACATGTTTGCTTCGTCCTTGAAGTTCTAGGACACCATTTGTATTTTCAATGCTCAAAATATAAAGACGGACGACTCCCAGTTCGAGCTATAAAAAGAATTGCCCGTCAACTTCTCCTTGGGCTTGACTTTCTGCATACAGAGTGCGGTGTTATCCATACCGGTATGGCACAATATATATCACCTTAGGCTGTCTTGCATACCAGCAAAGACTAATATCGCTCGACCTTGTGAATAGATATGCACCCGAAGAATATACTTTTAGAACTGGAAGATCCACACACAGCCATTTCACGACATCTATCGGAGGTCCCTCCACGGACAGATACCCAGTCTGGTGAGGTATTACCACTTCGGGAAGTTATGAAAATTCCTCCGATTTCTGAAATCAAGGAACCTTACATTAGGATAATTGACTTCGGCGTAGGTAAGGAAATTTGATGCATTTTCCTTCCGCCTTCGTTGATCTTTCGTTGTACAAATGCGTGCGATTAGGCTGACTTTTTATATAGCTACCTACAGACACAAACATCACTCACAAAAAATTCAACCGCCAGCTTTAAGAGCACCTGAGGTGACAATAGGTGCTCCCTGGGACACAGGAGTAGACATATGGAGTCTTGGATGTCTTGTTAGTAAATATCTCTTTTATATATAAACCGTTATGCGAATTTAACATGACAGTCGGCGCGCTTGCAAATAGGTCGTAGAGTTTATGCAGGGAATAGTTCTCTTCTCTGGACAAGAATCAAAGCATGGAGATTGGACAGCCGATGATGACCGGCTGGCAAAGACCATTGAGGTCCTTGGTCCATTCCCACTCGAGCTTCTCAAGAAAGGAAATAATTCAGGAGAATTCTTTCATGAAAATGGTGCGGATACATACGTAGTTCTAAGTGTACTATGATGCCAAATGTATGTGCTGATGTGGCAGTTGCTATAGGAGATCTTCGAAGAATTGCAAATTTGGTCCCTACGACGCTTGAAAGTATTATCAATGGTTCGGCCTCGCCCTTCTTGAAACCAAACGACATGCCCGATGCGCAGGTGCCAGTCTTTATCGATTTTCTTAAGGGGATGTTAACAATTAATCCCGATCACCGACGGGCAGCAGCTGATTTATTGCAGCATGAATGGTTGAACCTGTGATCCTCCTACAGGAATGAGAACATGTCGCCTTCACGGGGATTCTCCTCTCGTTTCTCAGATTACCGCACGGTGGAATTATAATTGACAATGTTATATGGGGGATATCCAGCAGGAATTTCGAAAGAGAGCTGGCAGAAACTATAAAACTATGTAAAGTACATTTCATAACTATGCCTAATTGACACGATATTAATCACACTGCTAACTAGCGGCATTAGTTATACAACACGTCCCACACGTCGCATCTCCCATCCACATTTTTGGAATCTATAGTTGCAAACACCTTTCTCCCTTCATCGCCTATTCCAGCTCTGGCACCACCGCCGATCACCCCGAGTCGTGGAGCTTTCTTCCATCCCGGGCCCTTGTTTGGATGCTTAGCAAAATTCGCCCATGCTTTCTGCATCACCTTACCAACCTTTACCTGGAACTTTGTAGCCCCCTTTCGCGGATATGTTCCAAAAATGTACTTAATCTCTAATCCGTGGTACGCTCCGCTTCCATCAAATAGTTCCGTGTTCGGGAAACTCGCGTTGAAATAATACCGCCACACATCAATACCGACCGTTGCGCTATCCTGTGTGACTAGCCTTGCTAGACACTGGAAAGAAAATTCAGTAAGGATGGCTGCGAGACGTTCGGGTTCGTTGCCGATTCCTGGAGCACCGATAGGGTATGTGTCTAGTATCCTTTGAATGATTTCGCCCGGAACATCCGGCAAAGACGCACGGAGGAATGCTTCAGTGTCATTCATGCCAACCGTGATTGGACGATTTTCGTCAGCGTTACTTCCCATTAACACTGGTACGCGCGCAATAAGTGATTTCTCATCAGTCGAATCGAGACGATCTTGGCGTGGTGTATCTGCCCAGGTGACGCCGCCGTCTGCCATCGGACCGAATGCTAGCTGTTGTCGTTCGATGATTGCTTTCAGCTCCAGTGCAGGAATAGCACGAACGCATTCGAGGCCATTTGTGGAAGGGCAGTTAGTCGCCTCCAAAAGCTTGCCCCATGAAGCAACGGGATCAGCAGCGAGCATTCTTACTGTGGACTGGCCAGATTGCATAATGGCGGCGCGGAAGGGAATAGGGTTCGGCGGAGCGGTGATAAGGCCATCGACACTTCCTCCGCCTGCACTTTCTCCGAAAATCGTTATTTTCTCTGCATCACCGCCGAAAGCTGCGATATTACGTCGAACCCAATCCAAAGCGAGCCGTTGGTCCAGCAATCTGCCCGAATTATATAGTTAGACCTCGACCCTATCTTTTAAGTTCTTAACGAAGACGAAACTTACCCCAGGTTCTTCTCCGCCGCTGGTAGCTCAGGCGACCCGGGGAACCCAAACAGGTTTGTCCGGTAGTTGAAAGTCACCAAGACAACATTTTGATTAACAGCAAAGCTGGAGCCATCATAAAGAGGTAGAGAACCGGAACCAAAAACGTAAGAACCTCCATATATCCAGACGAGGACAGCCCTAGGGCCCTTGGGTGGAGACGCCGGGGCGAAGACATTCAGATTTAGACAGTCCTCGCTCTCTCCGGCTGGAGGCGGAGGCGTGTTGTACCATTCGATTGACTGATTGCGTTGTTCTTCCGGGTAATTAAACTGCTGGATGCAAGAGGGCTTGTATCTGGAGGCGTCATAAACTCTCTGCCATGGCCGGACTGGTTCGGGGGCCTTAAAACGAACAGGAGGTTCAGCGAAGGGAATACCAAGGAATTTATTGACGGGGCGAGTAGAGGACGGAAGCCAGGTGGCAGTCCCCGCAACGGTCCCTGAGTCTATAGTCGCCGTAGGTCGACATTTTGGTTTGCGACATGGAGTTGAGTTGGCAGTGGCGGCACAGAGAGCTATGGTCAACGTTAGGACGGAAAAATACATGGCGGGCGTTTTGGATTTGGTGAACATAGGTATAAACTGGACATTTGAGAGGGAGGCCCGCCTTTCTCAACATATGTATCGCGGGCTCTTTATATATAGGTGAACGAAACCATCCCGAGTCTGCAACGTGTTTGTTAGCTTTTGCCCTAAAACACTTAGAACATCTCCCAGTCTCTCTCTCTCTCTCTCTCTCAATTTTTTTTTTTTCCGGTGCGTTTTTTTCAGCCCATGGTCTATACGCGTATCCGGACCACAGGAGGCGGACCTATGAGATATTCGGCGCTTGCTGGGGGCGCATGCGGATCCTTCCCCCTTCAATGATTCAGCTGTGCGATGTTTCAAGCAGAATGCGAAATTCCCGCTGATAGCTTAGCAACCTCAACTCAACTTACCATATGAAATCTTGTATTCTAAGGTCTAGTGGATATATTTCAATACCATGATCCTTTTCCCTCCCTGTCGTAAATAGTGGGCAAAGATGAAGCTTGCGACCAACAACGAAGAAACCACTTCGTCGCTGAACCTTTTCTGGCTCCAGGTGACGTGACAGCTCAGGATAGTTCTGGGGCTGTTGTATTGCATCGCTAGCCCATGTTCCAAGGGCCATTTTCTCCACAGCGCCATGAGATGCGCTGGGCATTTAGGATCGCAAGACACAGCCGATTGTGCAAGTCTCAATCTACCAGCCGGAAATGGATACGCCCCAAAAGCCTTCTGATAGCATTGCAACCTAAAGACAGCAAATCATCCTCTTGGGACTTTTGTGAACACTTAGGGAGCTCTAGCGACATCAAAGTGGTGAATGCTACATGCTCGCGCGGTTGTCGCCATAAGGCTAGCACATCCCAGAGATAATAAAAATGTGGAGCATGGCTTTAGTGACAGAGGGCACATAGTCATGGTTGGAATTCCAGAAGATATTCTTCCATGTGTTTCCTCATTCCTAGGTTTCGAATGCTATTTCATTACTACCTAGGGATGTGCTGCACCGCATCGATATCTACACACGATGTCATCCGGATGCTGCATGCTGTAGAGCAAATTAGCATTGATGGTAGCCAGGACCATGGGCAGGACTTTTGTGCCTGACGAGGTATAGCCCCTAACAACAGGAAATAGACGATATCAGCACTATAATAGTTACCAGTTAATTTACCGAACTGGTAGATATAGCCCATTAGTCACTAGCCCGGTAGCGGCTTCTGTATTCCTCCAACTTATCCATATCGTCCTTGTTCCCTTGGGATCCCACTAATGTAATAAGGTCTTGCAGCGTGACAATACTCGCAGTCGGGACACCAAATTCTTGTCTAATCTGACCCATAGCGCTCATCCTAGGCTCGTAATCGTCTTCAGCGTCTTTGGGCCCGGGCATTTTCTCCTGTCGATCGAGCGCAACTACGAAACCCACTACTTTCCCTCCTTCCTTATCTACTAGCTTTAACGTCTCGCGCATCGCAGTACCGGCAGTGATCACATCGTCTATGACAAGGATGTTTTTCCCCTTTAACGGGGACCCCACGATGTTTCCACCTTCGCCATGGTCCTTTGCTTCTTTCCGATTGTAGCTATATGAGACAGATGACCAGGTTTCGGGGTCCATGCGGTGGAGTTCAAGCAGCGTTGCGCACGCGAGGGGGATTCCTTTGTAAGCCGGACTTGAGAATTCTCCAATTAGTAAACTCCATGATTTCTGCGATCAGGATCGGAATCATGCGCAAGTCTTACCCGAAGATTACATCAGGTTTTGGAATAGATGGGTTGGAGGCGAGGTAGGAAATGATGGTGTTGGCGTAGGCAGTCGAGATGGCGGAAAGGAGCGACGAGGTATGGAACAGGCCCGCATTGAAGAAGTAAGGCGATTCTACGTGTCATATATCAGCAAATTGGGAGTTCAGGTGTATCAACCGTGTTGCGCGATTGCGCGCAAAGAAGATACAGACTTCGTCCAGATTTCAGTGTGAAAACCCCGAATTTCAGAACATTGGCGGACAGACAGGACTCTAGGAAAGCCGTTTTATAGGCGGGAAGAGGTGAGCTTGTGGGCTGCGCTGAAGACATTGTCGCTATTCTACTTGGGATCCTCTGGTTAACAAAGATCAAGGAGAGAAGGGTCCTTGATGTTTTAAGATTGACACGAGGGCGGCTGCGAAGATGAGGAAATATTTATCAGATTGCTAGTTATCGGTGACATAAGCAGATCTGATAACATAACTGACTCTAATTCATCCAAGCCCGATTTCAAACCAGAACAATCATCTTCAAAAACATTCCCGCATACGCGTATAGGTTATTGACAGCTCCGATACCCTTGGAACGAACAGGCTAAAGGAAGGGAGGTGGATTGATATTGTTGGAGAGCCAGAATTACGCCTTGACCAAGCGCGTGAGGAATTGGAAAGAGAGCGTCCGGAACCAAATTTAGTTTCACGATGTGTCAGAGTGCTCATTGACTAGTTATAGATCCCAAGAGCATGATATCCTAGGGATAGGCAGGCATCCTAGGTTGACTGGATTTGTGGTTTTCAGTCTGGCTTGAGTGAGCATAGGCACTCTCGACTCGCATGTTAAGAAATGCTGAATGCGTAGTAATATCCGTCGCGTATTGGAGCGTCAAATTGTTCGTCAATCACACGCTTAAAATTTACTAAAGAATGCCTAAAGATGAAGGGTTGAGAGAAAAACCTCTAGTAAGCGTTCAGTTCTATGAATACCTCAAAAAATTATTGCTAAGTTCATCGATAAAGCAATAGCTTCCGCAACCGGTAGTTAACCCTATACCTTTCCCAAAAGTTTTTCTGTCCGCAATGGTGCCTGGGCTTAACTAAATCGACCGCCCTAGGCAGTCACTTATGGTTAAAGCTTTTAGCTAAGAACTTGGGACCACCGCATACAACCTGAAATTCAATGATCTGCTAAATTTTTCGCGCCGGACCCCCCCTCGCTAGCTGCATCCGAGTCGAGTTCGAATACCAATCTGTCAGTTCCTGATTGGCCAATTGTCAGAATCTGTAACGGCGCAGGGGTGGGAAATGCGTTGTCCAGTCAAGTCAGGCAGCCAAATGAGGAAAAGAAATATAGGACAAAATTTCTCACCTCGTGCTGGCAGCGGGTGAGGCTGTCAGTTCGTCCTCTGTGGAAGCCCTCTCCTTCCTCATACTCACGATACCAGCGTTCTCATTGTATTTTCGTGATCTAGGTCAAAATGTCGAGTCTGAAATTTGCAAGGGGATTGATGCGATGTAGGTATTTCCTGTCCAGGCACTTGCGCATTTCCGAGTCTAACTTGAATGTTTGTTAACTATCTAACACCAGTTCTCCCTCTCATTGGGTATCACCATGTTTTGATGTTTCTTTTACTTATTCCTATTCTATTTCTATGTACGACGTCCCGCCGCATCTCATATTTCCTTGTCTTCTTCTTCTTTCTCCTTTTTTTTTTTTTTTTTTTTTTTTTTTTTTTTTTTTTTTCCCTCCCTCTGCATATTTTAAATCCTATATATATATATGTGTGTGTGTAGAGAAAGAGAGATATTGAATCATTTTTCCCAGCGGTTCTCGTTGCCGGCTGCTCGAACTCTACTCTCGCAAACGTTTATTTGATATCGCTATCATACGCGGCGAATATCACCTCTTCGCCTCTACAAAATGACCATCCAATGAAGCTTAATCCAGATATGCCAGGGGTATTCGCAAATTTGACCACTGGAGTGCGAAACAATGCAACTTCTTTTGAAATAAGGACAGGATATCTAGGCCATTGCATGAAACAAAACTCAGGCCTCTGGATCTGTGCTCGAGACATAGAACCTCTTGCAAATGTCATCAGGGACCAAAAAGCATCGAACATTGACCCGTTGAATCTGGTTTACATGTCCAAGACGTTCAAAGATCAGGTGATATTCAGTGGATTAATGTACGAGTCACTTCATCCCTTTTGATTACTACTGTCTTTAGAGTGACAAGCACTGATTTTTCAATATAGCTTTGCATCCATTCCATGTCTATTCATCTGTTTTCTGCTTCTCTCCAGTTTCCCAAACTGGCACGCGGATGTCAATTCAGAGGAGAGCGATGTTGAGATTAAGCCATTTCCCTCAAGGGTGGTGTCTCGTGTTGCGACTGGATTTGTGGCACTCGCTTCGCTGTTAACCTTTGTATCCGTATTTTGGCAACATATATCGAGTTCGGCGAGCGTTACGATGCATGAGGAGCTCTATTATGGGGTCGTCAATTCGAGCACCGGAGTTGTTGCTATGGTATTTGGATGGGGAGGGGTTCTTACTTCGTTTCTTGTTGTGATTGGGTTGATTCTCATGATTTTGAGTATATCGATTTTACAAAAACTTAGCGATGACTGATTTGATTTTATCGCTCATTTATGCTGCTTCTTTTCGCTCCTACAAACTTGGAATTATACAGGCCTTTTAGGAAAGTGTGTTGGAGCTAAGGGAGGCCATCTACTTTGGGAAATGTTAGGCCATGTTGAGTCTATAAGAATGTGATCGGAAGTTACGCATGGAATTCTTCTGCTCTATTCACTTTGATCTGGATTGTTCTAGCACTAATATTAAGAATAATCGGAATTGGAATCGCTCACGAATGATGTGATGGAGAATAAGGTTCGGTATATCCAGCGAACTGCAAGACCCAGTATAGTCAATATAACAAGAAATGTCGTCACAGCTGCCTTCATTCCTGACGCTAGATTTCTGGTCCAAATGACTGAAAGCAGTATTACCAGTAGCACAGCGATAGAAACTCCTGCCGCCGTTGGTCGGCCATGGTTCTTCAAAAATTTTGCAATCCGATCCTGGTTTAATGCGATCAGAATAAAAGGAATGGATATTGCCCCGGAGATGCTAACTGTTAGGTATGTTAGATACGTAAAGATTGAGAGGCAGTAAAGGAATTCAGGATATGTTGCGTACACATGTATCTCAAAACGTAATCCATCGGGAGCTTGTCTCCGTTATTCCAAGGAAAAGCATCGATATTAATGGCGAAAAATGCAGCCATAAACGACAGCGGAAGCTAAACTCATCTCGATTAATTTTCTGAATGCATTCAAGGGCGGGAAAGGAAGGAGTTCTCACAAATATAATAGTGACCACGGTGAAAACTAGCACCGTTCTACCTTGTCGTATGGATTCATCTGCCTGCTTGCGGGAGAGGTCAGCATTCTCCAAGCCCCGTTCGGTAAGTTCTTTAGTTGCTTCTGCTTGCATCGACGCATTCTCGGCCTGTTTACGGGCGGACAATGCTTCAGAGACATTGTTTTGTTTCTGCTTCAGATCGAGAAGGTTATAGAGCTGCACAATCATTAACACCCGAAATCTCTTGGTTAAAATCTTATGCACTCACGGCTTTGTAAGTCTGATTCGCGAGCCTTTGCATTTTTTCAACCCGATATATATGGTTCTCAAGTACTGGAAATCGTACTGGTGAGGAATTTTCGTCGTTTACACTCCCATTCTTAATTCTCTTGCGCTCCGCCAGAAATTTGGAAAACTCTTCCAAAGGCATCGTTTGATCACTCAAAATCATGTGCAAAATTCCAAGTTCGTCGATAATATCTTTGATCTCGACTAGCAGCTGTGTTTCAGCGCTAATGCTGAAGACCTCTGAGCTGGCTACCGCACCCTTGCTTGATTGATCAAGTCTACATGCGAATTCCTCAAAACATTGCGTTTCTTGGTCAATCTGTTGATTTCCATCAGTCTGGTTTTGTACTTTCTCAGAAGGGATGAGGCACTCACCACAGCACCAAGAGATCGTTCGAAGAAGTCAAAAAATTGATACTCATCCGGGACGCTGTATTGATCAAATAATCCTATACAAAAGCTGGCAATGAGCTGCGCCAGATCCTGAGCTGACGTGAGAGGATCCCGCGTCTTCAATCCAATGTGGCTAAGTATCATTTGATGAACGTTCAAGGGGTCACGTTTGAGTAATGCTAAACGCCTTTTCTCAATGGAGGCCTGGCCACTGCTACTACTACGCTCATCCGTATATCGATAATGCCGTTCCTGGAGAACTACGGACGTCCTCCATCGTTGTGTTTTAGCATAAACGTCCCTTCTGTTAAACCCCGATTTCGGTTTTTTCCCTGTTACCCAACCAAGCATAAACCCTGATTCACTCATACTTTTATCCCTCATCTTGCCGTGACTAGCGTAGTCGTGTCCATGTCCACGCCCATGAAATTCCGAACGATTAGTTCTAGTTTCTGTATCCGGAAACTGCGGAAGGTCGATAATTATGGGATTAGGTGGGGAGGCTGTTTCGAAATCAGCTTCGGCTGCGGGCGGAGGTTGGCCAGACCAGACATCCCACCGCCGGGGAAAGCAGCTAATAATGGTATCTAAAGTTATGTTAGCCCTCTGAGCAATATATAAATGAAGGTGAAGGTGATAATTACCATCGTTCAGTATCCAAAGCCACAACTGATCTACCATAAAGATCTTAGGCTCTGCGGAATTATCCCGTATGTATCGATAGACCACCTGGCCATCGTCTCTTGCGGTAGTATTGGTGAGATGGGTATAAAAATATTGATCGAGAGTTCTTCTTAGATGAAGGGGTGAGTCTGCGGGGTTCAATGGCGACAAGTACCCTTTCACGAGATGTTCGTCGAAAGGTATCCTAGGCTTTGTGCGTCCGGCACTATTTTTCTCAGTGGTTGCATCCGTTTGTTGACCGACATTTTCGGGAATATTAGGAAAAGTTCCGCGACGTTTGATATCGGGACCAGTCTTGGGTCGGACATCATTTTCTTCTGTTTTATGACCATCAGTACCGGGACGAGTGCTACTACGTTTTGCAGCAGAATCCTCCCCAGCGGGGCCATCCAAAGTCGCATGCGCTCCTCCTGACTGGTCAACAGGAGTCGACACATCCGGAGATTCGCCAACAGGGGAATTCACAGTTTTAGCTACACGAGTTTGTGTATGCGTTCTTGATATACTGATGCTTGGAGATGGTGGATTTTCCGTGGTCAAAAGGCCTGCAGTATTCCCCTCTGCGATATCAACGTTTAGTTGTGTCGGATCTTCCGCACGGGGTGAATTTTGCGTGTCACCGATTGTTTGATTGGTTGGCGGTATTTGTAAAATGCTTGTCTGATCCTCTTCTATTTTATCCGCGGATATCGAACCCCTGGGTTGTTTACTTCCGCCCAGCACACCACTCCCATCGGAATTGAAATTTCGAGTCACATCTTTCTTTCCAGTACTTGTGGGCACTGTGTCAGCTGCGTCATTTTCGGCGGCTCGACCGTCGTCCTGGACACTAGGTGTACTTTTGCCTTTTTCTACGTCGTCCTGTTGACCCGATGATTTTCGGAATGTCTTAACAACGTGATCTGACGTTTGGCGCACTTTACTACCGAGAGTACGGATAGCTGACATTAAATCTCTGGCCCCATGAAAAATGTTCAGAGATTGAGATGGCTCCTCGGTATCTTCTGTACTGGCGCGATATGAGCTCCTAACAGCTGTTCGTACTACTGGTGGCGGGCGTGACACTCTTGATTGTGTTTTTTTTCTAGCTGGACGCAATGGCGGTGCTTTTGAGGGCGGGCGTTGCTCGCTTCGCATAGCTTTTTCCTTCTCATCTTTCTCATGCTTTAAAAACTCAACCATTCGCTTATAGCCAGCATGTGTTTCAAAGTGGAGAAACGGAATCTGCAAGGCAATTAGTGCATGGGGTGAGAAATCCTAGCAAGTCTTCTGGCTTACGAATAGCATGAGTTGATCTGTTGTGTCGTTTCCTAGGTGCAAGCCAGGGGACTATCATTCACATGTTAGCGACAGGGATAAAGATTTGGAGGTAGAAATGTTATACATTGATGGTTCGGCACAAGGGCCTCATATACGAGGAAAGAGAAGCGGAAGCTCGAAATTGTTGACCAACACCATTAGTTAAGGCAAGTTTTGACTTTGACTCTTCGCTCAGTATTACCGCGCCAGAGTCCCGTTCGCCAAAATGACGGCTAACCAGAATCTGCTCCTTATCAGTTTTGGTGCTTCAATTTCAGACAAAGATGGACACCCGTACCTCAACCCATTCCATCTACAAAATAGTTAGCATGTAATATACTACGCTTGTTCAAGATAGAGCGCTTACATTGTTTGCGGGTAAGTGATACCACCGAAAACTCGGCTGTTTGTCGATCTTTTTTCCTTTTGCAAAATTCATAATTGCCGCTGGCCCTTTCCCGTAGAGTATATCATAAACCGACACTGTTTTCTCGATTCTCTGCTCGGTTCCCTCAACAAAAAAGTCAATGATGGTACCTTCAAATCCCTGGCAGGCTTTCAATTTGTCGGTTTCGTCAGCGGGAAGAACTGGAACCGTATAATGAATCTCCGGTTTAGCCTTGCGTCTTTCGACGGATGGACCTTGCAATACCCTATCCGATCGAAGCAATTCACGCATGAGATCACTGGTTGCTAAATTGTCCACCGTTTTACCATTGTCATCGCGTAAATATTTATTGGCGCCATTCTCCAGCAGGAATTCAGTAATGTCCACGTTGTCGTGTATAACGGCACTGAATAATGGAGTGTGCCCATCTGGAGTTAACGCGTCGATATCCGCCTCATTTTCTAGAAGGGCCTCAGCAACATCGGCGTGTCCGTTTAATAGGGCCTGGTGAAATGCCGTATATCCAGTTTCGTCATTGTGCGATTCGACATCGGCATTAAAGCGCAATAAAAGATTCACAAACGTTATATTTCCTAGCTCCGCCGCGATGTATAATGGCTTGCTGCCGCTGTGACTGGCAGCTTCGGTGTTAGAACCAGCCTTGAGCAGAAGCTCTGCCAGTGACACACGATCGTTTATCACCGCCAGGTGAAGGGCTGTTTGTCCGTCGCGGTCTACAGCTCTCAAATTAACGCCTTTGTCAAGGAGGAGCCGCAACTCGTCTCCATTCCCTTCGCCCACTACCTCAAGAACTCGCAGACTCTCAGAATCGAACTCATTTTCGAGATCATCTTCACTGTGAGGTTCGTCAGTCGGTCCCAGGTCAACACTTTCCTGATAACTATCAAAACGATCGGGTTCGCTCTCCATATTGGAAGTTAATTCTTCCAGTTAATTTCGTTATCCCTGGACGAGGGAGTATTCTTAGAGTTCCCTTTCGGTTCTCGAGCGGAGCTTCGTTTTTTTGCATCGAGCAACATGAGCTAGAGGGAATCAGGCTAAACAGCCCACCAGCGTGCGAACCAACCTCTGCAGCTTGCTGCAAGTAGCCGAGACTGCACATCATAATTGGTCATACTTGGGTTCTCAATTTTGGGGGTCGGAAAATTCTATCTCTCGCCGGTGCAGCTGGCGGGCAGCGCGCCATACTGTTGCTGCTTCAGCGGAGATGCCAACGTTCCCCAAGAGTCATTCTACCCTGTGTGAGCTTGAGCTCCAACGGCACTCCCGGCCCTAACTCGCTTTTGAAGTTAGAGACTCTTGGAAAGCAACCACCAATCAGCCTTCGCACCATTCCAATCCGCGTTAGGCGGTATTGAGCTTTAGAGCTAAGGTAGTTATTTTCGGTTTGTGTTGTGTTGGCTTTCTCCAATTAGTCCCATTCGACAAATTGTCCGCCCTTCGACATTTCTCCTTCCTCAGGCAAATGATACCCCGCATCCCACTGCTCTCCAGGGTGGGAGAAGGGGAAAATATTTGTGCAGTGATCAAAATGGGCATTCATTTTAAGTCATGACATTTTTTGAGTGAGTCTTTTTTGAATAAGAAAGTACCCCAAGAGGCAGACAGGCGGCCGTGCGTGTACTCTCTACTACTCTTTACGGGCAATTAACAAGAGACCCCCCTTTCTGAGCTTGCGAAATCTGAGCCTTAGAAGCTTCAAATGGCCCCTGATCTGAAAAAGACTATCAAAATCGCCGCTGTCCAGGCGGCACCGGTATTTCTTAACCGTGCTGGAACCACTGAGAAAGTGTGTCGCCTCATCCGCGAAGCTGGCGAGAAGGGGGCAGATGTTATTGGATTTCCTGAAGGCTTCATCCCCTGCTTCCCATCATGGGTTGAGATTCTTCCCCTGGTCTCTGAGCCAGCCCTCTCTTTGTACCGCGAATTCTTCCACGAAGCCGTCGAGGTTCCCGGGCCAGAAGTAAGCGCAATCCAAGAAGCATGTCGAGATGCCAATATATATGCCGTCGTGGGCATCAACGAGAGACGTGCAGGCAGCACTGGTACACTCTTCAACACGCAATTGATGTTCGGGCGCGATGGCGAGCTGCTGCACAAACATCAAAAATACGTGCCAACCATCGGAGAGCGGCTGATCCACGCTCCTGGAGCTACCGGAAGTAAAGCTTCCGTACAGACCGATTTTGGCTGTCTGAGCACTCTCATTTGCGGTGAGAACGGGAATCCCCTGGCGATCTACTCCCTCTCCCTCGACTATCCGATCGTGCATGTGGCCTCATGGCCAGCCCACTTCGGCCCAAGCATTGCCCCGGATGATATGCAGAGGAACATCTTGACGTATAGTGGAGGACTGGCAGCCTCACTCTCTTGTTTCGTCATCAACTCCGTCGCAGTAGTTTCCAACGAGGCCATTGACGCGTATGGCGGCGACGAGGCAGGGCGTAAATTCCTGCACAAACATCAGGAGAAGACTGACCGCGCCACAATCCTTGGACCCAACGGCTCCATAGTTGCAGGGCCATTTGAAGAGGCCCAAGAAGGAATTCTCTACGCAGATGTCAGTGCAAATGATTTGGTGATTCCGAAATACGTTACAGACTATGCTGGACACTATAATCGCCCGGAGCTCTTTGCCCACCATTTCGCGAAGTATTTTGAGAACGGACAAGGCAATGAGGCAACTCAGTCTTGACTTTTATGTTTTCTGTATATTTCAGCGTTATATTCGCATGATCTTGCGCTCTAGATCTTATGGTATAATAGACATACATAGTTCAAGGGGGTTTCCATTCGTGGAGCTGCTGGACATAATATGGATTTAACCATATGTAAATGTGTATTGATTAGGAAGGCATTCTCTTAATATATGGAACAAAAGGGACTTCCATATTGTAGTTATATGATTATATCATTGGAAAGTGTTTGGTACTTACTGCTCAGGATAAAAAAGCATTCATAGGCACAAACCTAGAGGCTGTTATTTAAACAACCAGAGGCCCAGACAAACGTTTTGCCCCACCAAAGCAGACCCCGCAGTAACTAGTTGTTAGTTACTTGTTCACCGACAACAGTACAGTACAGCGAACACACTCAACATCCAGCACAACCCTCTTGACTCTGCCATCACTACGGCTTTTTTCCCCCAATAGTCTGTCTACCTTTAAACCTCGTACCAGGCGGCCATTCGAATCACATATTTCAGCGCGAAAATAGCAAAAGGAGGAGAATATAAGCACAATGACCGAAGCAGCAGCCGTCTACCCTCCCCTTGAGGCCAGGCCGCTCAAGAACACCATTTGCCTCTTCGATGTTGATAAGACATTGACTCCAGCGAGAGGGGTGAGTACGATTGCTTTTATATGTTTTCCCTCAATTCTGTTCCTCATGTTACGTTCCCATGTCCTGGGAAAGTTTGGTGACATTCCAGGCACTGACAACATTTTGCGCTCCGCTCGCTCTTATCCAGACCGTTTCACCTGAAATGCTGCAGTTGCTCTCGCAATTAAGACATAAATGCGCCATTGGATTTGTAAGTTACGCCCTTCTCCGGCACATACAACTATACCAGAGACATAAAAACCCGGAAATCATTTGCTTTCCCATGTACTCGAACCCTACTTCCTAACCACTTGGTACAACTCCCTAGGTGGGCGGATCCAACCTACCCAAGCAACAAGAACAACTAGGCAGTGCCACAGTCGATGTTACCTCCCTCTTCGACTTCTGCTTTGCAGAAAATGGGCTCACGGCCTATCGCCTAGGCAAACCCTTGGACTCCAACAGCTTCATCAAGTGGCTGGGCGAGGAAAAGTATCAGAACCTCGTAGACTATTGCCTGCGATACATCGCCAGCGTGAAGCTCCCGAGGAAGCGGGGAACGTTTGTGGAATACAGAAATGGAATGGTCAATATTAGTCCTGTGGGAAGAAGTGCGAGCGCGGAGGAAAGAGATGAATTCGAGGAGTACGTGTTTCCCTTCTTGGTTGCCAGTCAGCAGGGGGGGAGGACGAACTCAAGTCTCCCAGTCCAACATCTCCCCGTGGAGAAATACTTTTTGCTTGTTATTTTCATGCTAATCTACCTGAACAGATATGACAAAGTACACAACATCCGGAAAACCCTCGTGGAGGGTCTGAGAAAGGAATTTGCCGATTACGGCCTTACGTAGGTTCTCTCCGCTCCCAACCCACTAATCTCGCTCCATCTACCCTCCACCCGTCACCTCCAACCCAACCCTCTAATTTCATTCTTTTAACATCTACCACCATTTAGCTTCTCCATTGGCGGCCAAATATCCTTTGATGTCTTCCCCACCGGCTGGGATAAGACATACTGTCTACAACACGTTGAGGCGGAGAAAAATATAAGCGGCGTCGAGTACACCACCATCCACTTCTTCGGCGATAAGTGCTTCGAGGGAGGAAATGATTATGAAATTTACGTAGACCCTCGGACCATTGGGCATGAAGTCACGGGCCCGGATGACACAATGAAGCAGCTGAGAGAGCTCTTCAACCTATAAGGGGAATCAAGGACTCGTGGGTTGGAAGTGTTTGTTGGGTAAGTATTGAAGGGGGTAACTATATATGCAAGATATCAACATAGAGACACAGATTCCCTGCAGCAAGCTACATGTGCATTATGACGATTCAGCGAGAACGTTAGACCGATTTCCTTCATATCTCATGGCACTTCCAGGTCTTATGTGATTGGGAGCAAGCTTTTGGAGCATTTTCGATATGGGGACACTTAACGCTCCTCATTTCAATATTCCCAAGTACACGAGAAATAGCCATGTGTAGAGGGGGACATATCCATCGTGTTGTTTATACGTAGCGTAGTAATATTTATCATAAACAAAGCTGTATTCAAAATACGGAAATATTACTCGGCACTGAGATAGTAAGATAGTAATAAACACCTTTTATTTTAATTGTAGCAAAAGAGTTGCACTATAAAAACCAGAACTTCTTCATTGCGTTTGAAGTGATTCTCGGGATTGACATCACATCGGCAGCACAGTTGATCGTGGGTTCAAGTTTGGACTTTGGGTTCATTTAACTCCCATCTATAAAGCTGTAACTACACGTTAATAACCCGATCTTACCACGCCCAACACTCGGTTTGGCATGGACAGGATGAGAGTTAGCGGTCACCTTAGGATTAGGGTTAGTCAAGGGGCAAGCGTTTATAACTTTGGAATTGACATAAAAGTGCGAAAATGCATTATCGAGTAAAGTCTTAACTACGGAGTAGGTTGAACGGAAGTGGCTTAAGTTAACTATCATGTGCCCATTCTGGCTGGTGCCGATGGTTTTTCCGGCCGAGAATTCAACACACGTATCGGCGCTGCTCGGCGGAAACATCGCATGTCATCATCATCATCATCATCATCATCCTCCCCTCCCCCACTCAGAAGAGATTCACAATTCAGGCTGCTTACACGCTTTGGGTTTCCTTCACCATGAACACGGCTGCAAGCCGAAGCCATAACTGATATACTCTTTTCAACCTCTTCTGTCCGTAGGCCATGGCAAACTCAAAGCAGGTCATCAAACTCCCTCGATTCCTCCTCCAACCCCTAGCATGGAATTCATCCTCCTCCACCATCATAAATCCACAATTAGTGACAATTGGATCGTCTCCGGGCTTATCTTTACACCTTTATGCCGCGAAACCACAGCCACAATCAGTTCCCAGCCGATCGCTACACACCTTGCCAGCACCTCCGCGACAACCCCCGTCCCTATCACTCACCTCTCGCCCCTATCTTACGTCCATAACCAAAACACCCCCGTCCTCGACAAACTCCCACAATGATACCCACGCCGCTCCAATAAGACATAATGGCGTGTACGTGGCGGTATTCAAACCTGCCCGCCGCGCATTCCGTACCACGCCGGCCAACCGACGGGACCACCACTTCGACACTTTAAAGATTGTCCAACGACTCAAAGGTGAAGGATTCAGCGAAGAGCAGGCGGTGGCATTAATGCGGGTGCTGAACGATGTAATTGAAGAGTCAATTCAAAATTTGACCCGAACTATGGTTCTAAGAGAGGGTGCGGCTCCGACTCACTCCCTAAACCCCCATCTACCTTGTCATTTTCGTACTGGTTTGCCCGGATGCTCTCTCCCAGGACCTTTAATTCTAACTCCAATGCGCATCGTAATACAGACTCCGAACGGTCCACTTATACCCAAAAAGTCGACTTCGCCAAACTCCGGTCAGAACTCCTAAACTCCGACTCCACCGAAACACAGCTAACCCGCGCATCCCACGACCGCATTGCGGGTGATATCCAGAAGCTAAACTCGCGCCTCCGCGATGAAATAGGCCGCACACAGGCGTCCGTAAGACTAGATTTGAACCTGGAAAAGGGCCGGATCCGTGAAGAGGCCAATGGGCAGGAGATGAGAATCAAGGAGACGGAAACGAGAATCGAGCAGGAAGTTGCTGGCCTTCGGGAGAGGGTGGAGGCGGTTAAGTTTTCGACCCTTCAATGGCTGATGTATGACTCCTTCGCGCATCTGTTATTACATATCTTATTTAAACCATCGCGATTTTTGCTGACTGGGAATTATTCTTTTGTTCCTACAGGGGTGTCTGTACAGGTACGGCTGCACTGATTCTTGGTGCTTGGCGCCTGTTGATGTGAAGTAACCCTGGAGGCATTTCGGGTCGAATACTCGACACTACCATAATGTTATTCCCTTTCGTGAAAGGGTATCGGGGAATTTCTAAAGCCCGGGTTGCTTGAGCGAAATTCAGCATTGATATTATTTCTCACTGAGCTCATAGAACATCTCCTATTACACCAAAGCATAGATCAAAACACACTCTTGACAACCGATATTTCCTTTGTTCATTCGAAAAATGTATATACTATGACTCCTCCAAAAAAAATAAAAATAAAAATAAAAATAAAATAAAAAATAAAATAAAAATAAAAATAAAAAAATAAAAAAATAAAAAAATAAAAAAATAAAAAAATAAACTACAATTCAACGACTGATCAAATGATAATAAAACCATTCTTGCTGTACCAAGTGTCCTCTATATCTACTTTTAGATAAATGGGAGATAATCTAATTTCTATCATATGACGCATACCTAAGAAATCACAGCTCATGCCTCATTCCCGTCTAATCATCCCAAGACCCAACTAATCTCCCGTCCTTCTTATTCAAAAGCGGCGCCCCCGAGTGGCCCCAATACGTCCACGCATCAAGCTTCAACGTACCGATTTCCGAGTTATCGCACGGATCTTCGCCGGGGATCATGCCCCTACTGCGTAAAGGCGCCGTGAGATATCTCTACAAGGCCGTAATCGGTTTTCCGGTCTGCTGTTGTACCCCAGATCCTCGCTGCCCGGTTGGCCGATGCAAATAATCGGCGTATTCAATGAGGCCTACAGATGAAAACGAACAGCCGTGATTACGATTATCATTCCGCTTATATGGTCATCATTAGTTAATAATTGCACTAAGCGCCATCTGATTCAACAGCGATGATCTTTAAAAGCACCAGGTCGCGCTTCATGTCCCAAACACGACATTCGGCCTGCACGGCTCGTTCCGTCATAGAAGAGCAGCCAGCGCGTTTTAGGCGAGGTGCGATATTCCTCCTCCGTGTCGCCGAAGCAATGAGCGCAGGTTATCACCCAGCCAGCCGGATGTAAATATGCAGACTGCAGTTCCGGCCTCGTGCTGGGCGAAGATTAGGCTAGCTTCAAGGGCGTTTCGGAGGCCGTGGGCCTTATACTAAGGCGTGGTTTGATTGGGATGTCCTAGGAGAGGCGGAGTTGCTTTTTACGGAGGAGAGTGAGTTCTGCTGGTGAGAGGTTGGAGAGGTTTGAACCCCGGGGGATGATAGTTATTGCATATTTTCTATTATTATTAACTTAAGTGCTGGTGCAGGTGCGGGTGCTTGTGCTGGTCGGGCTGGGGAAGCCTTGCGAGAGGATGACCGTGTATTACAGAGAGTTTTCTAACATAAATATGCATTTATTTATCCATTGTCATGACTCTAGTGGTTTGAAATACTGCCAACATTCATTCAATATTAAATGGTTTTGTTTTGCCAGCAACTCTCCTGAGGGCGGAAAATCGGTAGGTAGTAGAAATATCACATGATCTGTTGTTCAGCAATAAATAACTTATGAGGATAATTATTATATAAAAGAGAATATAATCTGATAAAAGAGGTATATAAAAGCAGTTGATACTATGTGATCTGTTTATAATGAGTGTCGTTGTCAAATCACATAATAGTGAGTGAAAGTGATCAACCAGCCTGCACAGAGGCACTTCAACATAAATTTTTTTTCTTATTCTGAGCTGGAATTTCTTATTTGTGTATTAAAAATTATCAAATGTATATTAGCTGAGAAGTTTATAAGAGAATTTCTGAGAACTAAAGTTCTCAGATAGATGTCATAAGTCTTTGAGTGCATACATCTATAATAGAGAAGAAGAATAATAATAATAATCCTTCTTATCTGGATAGAAAAGAATAAACAAACTTTTTTACCTCACTCTTGTGACATGAGCTGTTCAATGTCAAAGGCGTAGAGAAGTTGATTATCTTCTGATATGAATGCCATGCCACTAAATAAGTTATATCTTTGAATTGCTGTTGTGAAGCCTATTTATTTAGCTCATTTTACAAGGACAAGCTAAATAAATCCTCTCTTGCAACTCTCATTTTTAAACATCGCCCAATTTTGAGGCTGACACTCCAGCTCCATGATATAAACAAAGCAAGATTCAGCCCATTGCAATATATCCTATTGCTTCGTGATGGATGAGAATTCACTCCTTACCCCAGATGAGATGCAGGCCCTAAGTCGGGGGAGTAGTAGACTCAGGCCTACAACTTTCATTCTATGCATCTTTACAGTTCTTCTTGCAACTCTGTACGGATGCGCAGCTTCTCCTGGTTCAGTATTACCAGGCCAAAAGGTTCTTCAGTCAGATAGCACGCAGCTCCGAGTATTCCAGGTATACAAGGCGGTTGCCAGTGAACCGCCGCACCAAGTTCCAGGAGGCGGATGCAACACGGAACTTCTATTGATGAGACATGAGTTTGGTTTTAGCTATGGCCATCCGTTTGTGGGTAAGTTCGGATTTTTTTTTTGGGATTAATCAATTGTTACTTATATCGCATTACTGAACATCGATTCACATATATATATATATAAAAAAAAAGGAAACTATGTCCCTCCTCAATGTGATTTCGACACTGTAATCATGACCATGACTGTTACATCAAAGGGCCGCCAGTTCGACAGACTCGCGCTTATGTTTCTCGGAGATATCGAAGTATTCCGAACATCGACTGCAGAGCCCACACCTAATGGTATTATTTGGACCTATGTCAAAGACATGTCACTCTACAAAGCGCTCTGGACGGAGCCTCAAAAGCTAATTTTTGATCTTGGGAACCTAATCGACGACACATACACCGGCCTATTCGATGTGACGTTAACAGCAGTGTTTTCTTTGCGGCTTCATGATATTCGAACGGCAGATATTATTCTCCCTATCTCCGCACGGCGGTCAGCAGAGGATTCTCCAAGTGCCTTCAATATTCCGGAAGATAACGCAACTGTGACACATGTCGTACCCAACGATGCTTCACGGGCGGTCGTGTCCATATCTGCCTGTGGTCAGTCTACGGAGGAATTTTGGTATAGCAATGTTCTATCATCAGACATATATACGTTTAACGAAACAACAGGACCACTCTACGGTCACTCCCCTTTTCGGGAGGTACAGCTTTTCATAGATGGCCAAATGGCTGGAGTTGTATGGCCCTTTCCAATCATTTTCACTGGGGGGATTGCTCCTGGTTTTTGGAGACCAATAGTTGGGATTGATGCTTTTGATCTCCGCGAGGCAGAAATAGATATTACCCCATTCTTGCCGCTGTTGACTGATGGCCAAGCTCATTCCTTTGGGATAAACGTTGTTGGTCTTGGAGATATTAAAGATGGAGTTGCAGAGAACTCAGAAACGGTGGGATCTTACTGGGCCGTAACAGGGAAGATTTTCATTTATCTTGGTGGGGAGGTGACGGTTAATGATTCCGCAATAAAGGGGGGCAGCGATTCCGGGCCGGTTACTTTGACGAAGTTTGCGTCGAATATTACACATGAATGGCAGCAGAATCCAGCCACGGGCATGAATGAATCTCTGTCGTATACGGTTCAAATTTATAGGTCACTAAGCGTCACATCTCCCTCTTCGCGTTGGACTCAAAGCCTCACTTTTTCCAACTCCGCGTCCCTTTCCGATCAAGGTCGGGCGCAATTGACTAAACAGGTGACAAATGCTGCGTCAGAGTCTCTTGATTTTATGAGTGAAAAGGATATCATTGTTAGCAAAACAGCCAGTTCCTATCCACTCGAGGTCCACTCAGTGTATCGTTCCGGCGTTAGCGGTCTAGAAATCAACGCCTCGATGTCTCGCGGTTTGCAGTTCTACTACCAAAGTGATTTCAGTTATTATTCCCCTTATACCCTCACAACGGGGCCATCCCAATTCGATGCGACGCAGTTTGGCAAAGCCACGTATCAGTCCATGTCCGGCAGTTCACGGTCCACAGGCGATACCACAGAGGTGTTCAAAGAGAGTTCAGCGGGGGTCACTTACGACGTAAGAGTCAGGGCGGTTAATGGAACTGTTCTCCAAGGATATGACCAGTCTCCAGGATTGCACCAGTCACCAGATCAAGATGGACCCCTGGGCAGAGAGAGTATCAAAGCAATGTTAGGCAGAGGCCCAGGGAGGAAGAGGCCCTGAGCATTCCTCTAAGGACTGGGAGGAGCCGCTGGTTATTATTGGTTTTGTTGGTTGTTCAGACATGACCTGACTGCCTGAAAATCAAGATATTATTCATCCATAGCTCAAATTCATTCCTCTCATGCTTTTCTAGGCCGAGGTCTGGCTTGAAAAATGTCCGCCAAGCATGATTCCGGATACTATTGGTTACGCCCGGTCGTAAGTAACTAAAGTTCGATGCTATCTCGCGATCTGGAATAGCATCGACCACCACGAAAATGACCCAAAGTGCGGCGAAGAGCAAATAACGGACATGACCCAAGCTCCCCAGTATGACTCTTACTCGCAATGATGGGGGTACGTGGATATATTAATTACAACGGAAACAAGATAGTTAGTTAAGTATTGAAATCTCGAGTGCTGCGATGGGTTTTTGAAAACGTGGCGAGGGGTAACACGAGTTCGATGGGGAGGACTCCGAGTAAAAAGATACAAAATCTATTTTAAAAGTCTCAGCCAATGACAAACAGACTATATCTACAGATTAGAAGGGGAAGAAACATTTCAATATTTGGCTCTGGAGTCTGGACTACGGAGTAACTTACTCAAAAGCCAGGGGCAAAATATCCCCAGCCTAGGCTGCTGAAGTGTGGAGTCCCAGCTTCCGGCGCTCTCCAGCGTCTCCCATGTGCGTTTTTGACGCCAAACATCGAGCAGCGCAGTCCTTTTTGCCCGTCTCACCCATCCCCCCCGGTCATGGGGGTTCGGTAACTACATATTTGCGACTGCTGACGTTGCAGTCTGGCTGATGAATCCAATCGGTCATGCCCCGAATGTTGTTGCCTCTCCTCTCGGCATGTCGCTAAGTCAGACTCGGGCATCCCACCCGCCAGATGCAGATGAGATGGCGGTGGCCCACTCGGTGTTCAGAACCAGGGCTGTGGATAGGCCCAGAGCTTGGGAGTAAAGACGCCATCGCGAATTCTGGGGTCAAAAATGGGCTAGAAACACCCCGCCTGTTATTAGCGTGGCATCTGTAGGTGGGTGGGTGAGCTCCCTGCTCTGCTGCTCCGAGAACGAGGATAGAAAACGTCCCCGGATTCCCCTCTCAACCCCGTCCTTCATATTCCACCCTTCCTGTACTCCTTAATCTGCAGACCACCATGGCAGCAAATACGCCAACACCAAACATGCACCCACAGAGAAAGAGGAAAGCTGAGGACGATGCTCGTCCGGGGACCAAAAGGCCTACACAGAAAAGAGCCTCGGCAGCATGTCGTAGCTGTCGTGCTCGGAAAGTTCGCTGTGATGTTTTGCTAAAGAGCACACCCTGTACCAACTGCCGTCTGGATGGAGCCGAATGTATCATTGCAGATAGCAAGAGGACAAAATTTGCCCGTACGGCTGATGGCACAACGCTCCTGATTGGAAATTCCCAAAAACATGCCGGCAACAAAGATTGGAATGCAGCTGCGGTTGTGGCACCGAATAATGATCCCATTAACGCATCTGACCGTGGGAGCGTTGAACGAAGCAATGGTAGCTAGTTTTTCATATTTCGTCCATTCTTAACATATATATCTTGCCCATCCCTAGTTTATAGGAAACTCTGGTATAAATAATATTGGAAACACAATTCCGCTGACTCTGCTTTTACACATTCAAGAATACGACAGCAGCGACAACGAATTACAACAGAAATCTGCATCTGATCCAATCATCGCGCATGACATGATCTTATCAAACATGTTCTCCATCATGCATCAGCTTTTTGGCCCCGCCCCAGAGACCATTCATAAGCAGCCAGACATAGACCTTCCCCGATTTATCAAGCAACACTCCATGGAGCTCGAGTCCGATGATTTCAGCTACCTTCATAAGAAAGGGGCTTTTGAAATCCCCCATTTCGCGTTCCGAAACGAGCTTCTGAAGAGCTATGTGAACTATGTGCATGTATATATGCCTTTCCTTGACCTTGAAGATTTCCTACAGACCATCTACGAGAATACCGGAAGGAAGCGGATAAGTTTATTGCTTTTTCAGGCCGTGATGTTTGCTGGAACCGCTTTTGTTGATATTAAACACCTACGCATGGCCGGCTATCAATCTAGAAGAGCAGCGCGGAAGGCATTCTTTCAGAGAGTAAGGGTAAGTTTGATTGTTTGGTGTGCCTAATATGAATCTAAGATTGAAGTTGACAATTTTGAAGGCACTCTATGACCTGGATTATGAAGAGGATCAAATCATCGTGATCCAGACATTAATGCTCATGAGCTATTGGTTCGAAACTCCGCACGACCAGAAGGACTGCTTTCACTGGATCGGCATCAGCCTGGCCCTATCCAGACTTAACGGCATGCACCTTGATATCACAACTGCAGTGATGGATCCCAATACTAGACGAATGTGGAGGCGTACCTGGTGGATTTTATATAGCCGAGATAAGACTATTCCGCTTGGTATGAGGCGCCCTGCAAGACTCAGAGAGGATGACTATGACCTGGACATGGTCAGCCTCGATGATTTTGAACTCCAACCATTGCCAAACCACCTGCGGCAGATGATCGGAGGCAGCGAAACCCTAAGCAACCAGTCATATCAACAGGTTTTGGCACTCCTGTTTATTGAGAAGGTAAAACTGTGCCGCCATTTACATCAGGCACTTGCGTTGCAGTATCGTACTCCGGTCCACGACGTCGAGATGATGAGAGGTTCACGGATGGCTCTTATCCCAAAAACAGAGGCAACGGATATCGCGCAAATCAGGTATCATGACGAGGGTCTAGACAAGTGGTTCGCGAACACCCCCAAGGAAACACGATATTCCCCACAATTCGCCTGCGAATTATCCGAAGCGGAGGAAGTCCTTCACCTTCATCGCAGTATGCTCAAATTACTCTACCTCGCTACACGCAGTACCCTACATCTCCCCCAAATAATACGAGCCCTCCCAAACAAATTACAACCCAGCGAATTACACCAAGAATCCCTCGAAAAAGTCAGATGCACCGCCGCCGAAATAACCGCCATCGCACAGGACCTTCACCACTTAAACCTTACCCGCTACCTTCCCTCAAACGGCGCCACCCCGCTCCTCTCCGCCATCGCAGCGCATGTCATCGACCTCAGCTCCTCCGGCTCCGCGATAAACTTAACCAGCCTAAACAGCCTACACCAATGTCTGCAGACCATTCTCCGCCTCCGCGAAATCTACCCGGTCGCCGACTCCATCACTTACTCCATCGAAAAGATCATGCGGGACATGGGTGTTCAACACTACCAACAGCAGCAACAGCAGCAATACTCGCATAACCCATCGGCGACAACAGCGATGACGACCTTGACGACGCAGGGCCAGGCGGGAGGCGCGGTAACCACACCGTCAGATTGCTATGACCTTGCCAGCGCAGGGATGGATTGCTACGGCCCCATGTCGTCGCCCAAGGCGTGTCCACCCAGTTTGAAGATTTTGGATTCTATCGTTAGCCACCCGCGTGTGCGGGAGGGGAGCAGCAGCGTTTCTTCGTCTGCGTCTGAGAACGGGGGTGAGGCGGGCACCAGGGGTAGAGATGTGGGCGAGGATAAAGATGGGCGACCGGGTGAACACGGGAATGAGATGGGGGTGAAGAGTAAGATCGAGAACCGAAATGGCAATGGCAATGGCAATGGCAATGGCAATGGCAATGGGGATGATTTATGCACGCCTGTGTCCAGTCACAGCAACCCAAACGCCTACGCCCATGACACCACCAACACGGGCGTCTGCGGTTTCTCCATTGACCACATTGCACAGCGCCCGTTACAAAACCCAGCTGAACCCGAAATGGGCGCGGGCGCGGGAGCGGCCACTGCCACCGAATCCGAACCAACACCACACGAGCTGGGCAATACACTACTCAGCCAGGATATGGACGAACAATCCATCGACACCATGCTGAAGGAGTTCGCAGGGAACTATAGCATATTTGAGATGGGCTATGCGATGGGCGAGGAGGATGGGGTGGGTATTGGTAGTTTACCTATTACGATCGATGATGGCGATCTACTAAATGGCAGCAGCAATTTCGTGGTCGAAAGGAAGGCTAATGATCCCGCCGTCTCTGATGGTGGTGGGTCAGAGCAGACTGTTCGGCTTTCGGTTTGAGATGGATATTTCCTTTCTTTATTTCCTGTTTTTATTTCTTATTGTAGTTTTTCGTATTCGACTCACCCGTGGATCCCGCATGAATGCATGCGTAATGTGATGATGAAATGAACATGACAATAAATTTATAGTTTCCTGCGTCTTCGTCTTCTTTTGCTTGTGAAAATAGTAATACAGAAACAAAGGCGAACTCACTACGTATGAATTGCTCAATTATTTGATAAAATTCTATCCTACCCCTATCAAAGCGGTGACAGTTAGTCGACGATAAGTTTTAACTAGCCCCAGTCAAAACTAAGTACGTACACTGCATAATCTTCGTTATTTAAATCATTTCGATTTCTTTTATATAGCTCTATATCTATCTAGCTCAACAAGGTGTAACCTACCATTAAACGGAAACAACTCAATGGCCATGATTGGAGGTTTGTTTTTTTATTTGTTTTTTTTTTTTTTCCCCTCTCTCTTCTGATGGAAAACCACCGCATGTCGATGTGAATGATCGAACAAAACACCTTAAGGGATAGTCGTGAAAATAGTACAGGGGCCTGCGTTCTTGTGTGGTACTAGTGGGAAAGAGCAGAAGTTGGGTTGAGCGGAATGTGGTATCAGCGACGAAAAAAAAATAAAGAAAGAAAAAAAAAGGGGGGAAGAGGATATGCAATGATACAATGGTATATAGGGAGAAGTAAAAGGCAAGAAAAAACTGGACAAGGTAATACGCCAAAGAAAACCGAGTCAAAACACCTAATATTAATATATCGTAAAAAAAAAGAGAGAATAGAAAATGACAGAAGAGAAAAGAAAAAGAAAAACATGACAAGAAAAGCCCGGTATCCGACATTTCTCTAAGCAACTGAAGCATCAAGCTTTTTCCCCTTCACACTCTTCCACTCAACACCAAGCGCTCCAATAATCCCTAGCGCCGACATCGCAACCGCGGCATACCATGTCTCCGTCAAGGCAGAGTTATACACCTCCTGCACGGCATCAAGGAATCGCTCCGGAATCACTCTCTGCAACGACGTTGCACCTTCGCGTAATACGATGGTCGGATCGACCTCCGGCGCAGCGGAGACAATACCTGTGAAAAGCTTGTTGGTGAATATGTTCTGGGCGACGGAAACGAAGAGGGCGCCGCCGAGGAGTTGGGAAAACATGGCCACGACGATGCCGATTGCAACGTCTTGGATGTCCAGGACCACTTGGGGGATGAGGATGGGGAGTTGGAATCCTATTCCAATGCCAAGGCCGTAGATGACTTGATAGCCGATCCATTTCGGGGAGCCGGTTTCGGTAGTAAAGGTTGTGAGCAATGCAGCGCCGACGGTAGCGAGGACGGTAGATATGTAGAAGAATGGGGTGAAGTATCCCATCAACGAGATTGAGACGCCGCCAATAATCGAGCCGATCACGAGGCTAAGGACCATGGGGATAGTCATAACGCCGGACTTGGTTGCGGAGGAGCCCTTGATCGCCTGGAACCATAGAGGGAGATAGAAGACGAGGATAAAGAAGGAGGAACCGAGGGTGAAAGCGAAGAAGCTGGCAAATCCCATGCTACGTTTTTTCACGATGCGAGGGGGAACGGTTGCGTTTTCTCCCTTCCAAATCTGGATGATGACGAACGCAATGATGAGGACACCGAAGAGAACGAAGAGGGCGATGATGCGGGCGTTGCTCCATGGGTACCTAGTGCCTCCCCACTGAAGCGCCAGAAGAAGGGAGACAATACCGGGCATGAAGGTTGCTGTTCCCCAGGGGTCCAGCTGTGCTAATTGGCCCTTCCAAGAATCTGGCTTCTTCAACGTCTGCTTCGGATGGGCAAGGAAAATGAAGATGGCGGCAATCGTGACGGCGCCGATGGGAAGGTTGATGTAGAAACACCATCGCCAGGAGACCTTATCCGTAAAAGCACCACCCATCAATGGTCCGGCTACAGAGGCAATACCGTACATACTGCTCAATACGCCATTGTCTATTTCAAATGCGATTAGAGTGGTTGACAAAAAACAGAAAACACTAGGGAAGAGGGTAAATACGTACACATGGGACGTTTTTCCAATGCGACAGAGTAAGTGATGATAATCATAGCACCACTGAAAATGCCCGCTGAGCCAATTCCAGCAATGGCGCGGCCGACGATCAAGGCTTCCGAGTTAGGTGCAGCACCACAGACGACCGAACCGATCTCGAATATCAGAATTGCAGTCAAAAACACCCATTTGACTGGGTAGAAGGAGTAGAACTTCCCGAACATCAATTGAAAGGCGCAGGTTGTTAGTAAGTACGAGCTCCCGTACCAACCAACATCATCTAGAGCTTTAAAATGGTCCGTGATCTTGGGAATGGCGGTGGCGATAATCGTGTTGTCCTGGTACGGTGCACGAATTTTGTCAGTGGACTCAATAATACATCCCAAGTTGAATCCGAAGATGCGATTCTGGAAGGTTGGATTGAGAGAATATTTCGCGTACCAGTGCAACAAGGAGAACAGCAAGACACAAGCCGACGACAACAATTATGAGAGGAAACCCCGAGAGATAATTTGTCTCATTGCTGTTGTCATCTTTTGCGTTGCCATCTTTTGCGTTGTCGGTTGACACTTCTAATCCATCTGCTCCCTCTGGTATTCCGGAGAGCGTCTTCTCGTCTGCACCTGCTGTTGCCTGTGGCGTGGGAGCTTCATCGTGTGTGGATGCATTGTCTTTCTCCGGCTCGATAACAGAATCGGGATGGCTTGGTACTGCTGTGGAAGCAGAAGAAACTGGACCTACTTCCCCCGTCGCTTTAGCATCAGAGCTGCGGGAGAAAAGGGAGTTCAAAGATTTCATAGTTTAGATATTCGAATGGGGATGCAGTAGTTCCCGCTGACCGCGGCTTTCTTCACGCTAAGTAGGATGTTAATGTAAAGGGCTGAGAAGAATAGCGTGGGGATCGAGGGTCTTCTACGACAAACATCGTTCGGAAGGGACAGCAAAAAAAAGGAATACGAGAAAGCGGGAGAGACGCAGATGGGCGTGGGATCAGATTAAATATCTCTCGCAAAATTCTTGCATAAAATATCGAGCACGAAATGATCATGAACAAACAAAGGAGAGGAGAACAGAAAAAAACCTTTTCAAGCTGGTCCCCGTCCAGCTAGTTCAGGACAAGTCCACGAACTCGGGAGGCCAAAGATTGGCTAAGATGAGAACAATTCGGCGTACGGGTAGATTTTTTTCCCGTTGAAAGCAGTGTGGGCATAGTTAACTAATCCTTGGTTTTCAGGGTCAGGCAGGCAGCATACGCAGTATAATTGTATTTTTGATGTTGTTGCAGAATCTCCATCTGTTTGGTTTGAACCTGACAGATTCCGGACTTTTTTGAGCTCTTTCCAGCAGCCACAGCTGCGAATAGCCAATAATATGCCCAATGCCGCCCGCTGCGCCTTCACCGTCATTTCATTTACCCTAAAGTGGTTAGTTAGTTAGCATTTCCAGCCCAAACGCTGGAAAACTCATGGCTGTCTCTGAAGTTTATGGCCCGAAACGTCCCGTTCCATTATTATTATTATTATTGCCCACACGGAAGTTGTTTAGTTACATGAGATGTCGGGGAATCGGTCCTTGGGCGTTCCAGTGTGTGCAAAATTACCGTGCTCATCTTTGCAGTCGTGATCAGAAACGGAGACGGCAGAAGGCTTATGTGCCCCGGCCGAACCTAGTACGGAGTAGTTGAGATTGACATAGTTGTTCTCTGGGTTTGTCCTTGGGTCGCATCAAAGATTTCTGGACAATATAATTGGTGATTCCTTCACTGGCGACTCAATTAACATCTCGTATTCCGCGTGTCGAGCTGTGGCTTGAAGTCTGGAAGCGAGAACGTGGTTCAGGCCCGAAATTACGTCTTAGCGCCCTCCTTTAGTCACGTTTTGATTCGATCATACGGAGTACTCCGTACATAGCTAAACGAATACCTACTCAAGGCGTTCCAGGGTTTGCTATGCAATTGGGACGTTGCACAACGACGACAGGCCGTCATCAGTCTCGTCAAAAAGGGCCCTTGGAACGCAGCCGCGGAGTTTCAGCAATCCGCCTGACTGACTCTGGCAAGACTAGTTATACGGGTTCTGCTGTAGTAGTAGTAGTAGGAGGAGTATAAGAAGTATATAGTATGGAGTATAAGAGTAGTATACTCCGTATAGGTTAGGTATATAGGAGACATTCTGCTGAGGTTGAGATAGGATTTCGCACTTTCCCTTGTTGGCGGTGGGAATTCCTGGGGCTTAGTAATCCCGGGGACTTGAGCCTCCGAGCCTCCGCGCTGCCGGATCAAACAAACATCGTCAACCCGATGCGATGCTCAGCGGGTTGGAAAGGGAATAGTTATACGCTGTACATTATCCGTACATCTATCTTATCTATCTTATTATTATTATAATTCTTGACTAACTCTTGGTCTGGCTGACCAGGCCGCCGAGAATAGCTTTGCATCCGCTTCCGAGTCATCATTCCTCCCTCCCCTCCTCAGGAGGGCGATCCATAGGACTTCTTGCCGCCCCATGCCCCTCGTAAGAACCTTATATAGTTCCCGCTCTCGTGCTTCGGAATGACCAGGAGGGCAAGGGGAATTGTGCAGCCCTCCTTATCCTTCCTGGATGCTATCGAAGGGCGGGGTTCTATGTCATCTCCTAAACAATCAGCGCGTTCCTTGACAGGATCAGATTTGGAAAGATATGATATGATGCTCACAACTCTCCTTCACATGCAACACTCTCATGACTTATCTCCACACTCCACACAGCGCCCCGGAATATCCTAGCCTCGTCCGTCCACCTCTCTACTCCGTACTGGGTACTCCGAACTGCCTCTTGAGTTGCCAGAACCTTTATCAATCAGTGCCGCCTCCAAGTTGTTGTGAGAGCAAAGCCTCTCGGACATTCGCTGCGGGAGGTGTGTCATAGCATAGGAGAGAGATACTACCGCCCCTCCTCTGTAGCCTTAGACCTATCGGAGAAGATTGTCTCACTTTTCCGTAAAATAAAACCAGACCAAATCATAACACTGCTGCCTCCGTATGTAACAGCTGGCTAACGTGGCATATAGTTTTTCCTATTCAACGTATATTCTCTTGTTAAACGGTTGATTATTAATATCTTCAAATTCCCCAATAGCAATCCCATGCGCAGTACAGTACTGACTCAAGAAAGGTTGTACTTCGCGTAGCACTGTTAATCCAATATGTAGCCCCACCAAAATGGAATGGGATGGAATGGAATTCACTGGCTAATATTGTGTCCCTGACGGCGCATATATTAATTATTATTGAAAACTGAGTGCAGATATTTTGGATTCCTTATGTGAAAATGTACCAGCCGAATAATGCCAGACCATAGCAGCAAAAATACATCGAACCATTTGATCTCCAGAATCGATCTACAGATATTTCCGCACCAAGATGGATACCTGAACCCACTCAGCCAAAGGAACGAGCACCCACCTAAACCCCACACGCCCAAGAATTAATCCGAAAATATAAAGAGAAAACAAGCCCGAACCCGGGTCACGAAACAGCAGACCTCAAAACCCTCGCCGCCAACTCACTTAATAGCCTCGCCTTATCCTCACCAGGCAACGCCTGGAAAACCTCATAAACACTCTTCCCCCTCGCATCCCTCACCGCCCCCAGTCGATTACCCGCAACAGCACCCGCCACCGCACCCGTGAAATTCGCAACAATAAACCCCAACGCCGCCCCGCTCAATCCACCCACAATCGCCCAGAACCGACCCGTCGGCCTCGTCCCGCCATGCACAGCGTCGTCTTCCGACAACCCTTCCTCGCGCAGCATTTCCTCGAATATAGAGCCGAATTGGTCCGAGGCGAAGGAATCGGACCCTGTTTCCGGGCCCGATGAGAAAGCGGGTGGTGAAGGGGTGCGGGGTTTCCTCTGTTGTTGTTGGCGGCTGCGCCCGTTGTCATATTGGCGTCGGCGGGTGGGGTCGGAGAGGACGTAGTAGGCTTCGTTTACCTTTTTGAAGGTCTCTTCGCGCGCAGGACGTTCGGGGGAGGTGGTGGGGACGCGGTCTGGGTGGGATTTTAGTGCGGCGCTGAAGGATGATGATTTGGTTTTGTTGGTTAGTAGAGGTCGTTTGATTATCGGGAAGGTGAATTTTCGGAGGGAAGGATTGTTCTTTGCTGACCGTTTATATGCGAAGCGGATCTGGTGCTCCGTGGCTGATGGGTCTATTTCGAGGATCTTATCTTCAACAACAAGGGTTTGGTAAGTAACAAGTACACACGGTGAGACCTGTAGAGGAGGCTTCGACATAATTAAATAAAACCAAACATACAATAATCTACACCGGTGTCTATTTTATATCTCCCATTAGC
This sequence comes from Blastomyces dermatitidis ER-3, assembly GCF_000003525.1. Classification (NCBI taxonomy): domain Eukaryota; kingdom Fungi; phylum Ascomycota; class Eurotiomycetes; order Onygenales; family Ajellomycetaceae; genus Blastomyces; species Blastomyces dermatitidis. Next base: position 7,065,568 of record NW_025544776.1, on the reverse strand, counting down.
CTCTAGATTGTACAGAGTAAACAGCTGAGCTAGATATGTTCTTACCGCCCATGATTTTCTGTTCATGCGGCGCTCGATGTCTTTCGATGACAGGTAAAACAGCTTCAAATGAACGAGAATGGAAAATACAAGCGATAAGAGTGCATATATGTAGATGTAGAATAGATGGATCCTGCAATGTCAAGTCGCATGGAACTTTTAGTAGATATGGCCCCCCACCTACAGTTAGTTGTTTATAGTTTATAGTCAGGTTTAAAACGTCAAAATGATGACATGGGATGCGCAAAAGAATAGTTGCAGATTATGTAATGAGCATGTTAAACTAAACATTGACTTAACTAACTACGCTGTAACAGTGTGGTTTAACTTTCAATGTTAGTTAAAGTTAACTAACGACCCAGATACAGATTATTTAAGGCACTAAAGTTCATGACATGACTTTGCATCAAATGGTGTGAAAACATTGTATGAACAGATCAACTGCAGTGGTAGTGGAGTGGATCATATCAACTTGCCCTAAACACTTCTGTGCTTGTCGAACTTGATTTCTGCGTAGTTCTCCAGAAACTCATCGGGGATCTTGGTTTATGAGGAGCTGTCTGCGGTCTGGCATTTATGTCCGTAGTGTCTTCGAGGATGATAAACTGGGCGTCGTATAGGCCCCAAGGAGCCCAGCGAGGAACAGATGAAAAGAGGAAACAAACCGAAAAGAATATCGGCCACAAAGGGAAGTTTGAGTCCAAACAACAATGGTATAGGATAACTTAAGTCCTTGCGTGCGAATTAAAACGGGGGCTTAGTGCAGAATTGCGGAAAATGAAAGAAGTTAATTCATGTTCGAGTTTGGAAACGAGGAGATGTTTTAAAAAAAAAGGCAATAGTCACCGCCGCCTTTCCCTCCATCTCCTGAAGATATTCAATGACTTGTCTTCGCTTTTCCATTTCTCCTCTGAGCTGCTGTCTTCATGTATCTCTTTAGGAGCCGACAGCGCTGAACTCCGTGCTGTTAACTGGGTTTCAACTGAACCACCTGTAGAAGAGCTAAGCATCCCTTAGCTGCTGCTACTGCTCTTTCTAGCACATGCTGTCTCTTTGCCTTCCTCACCACGCTCGACAGCTTTTCCATCTTTCTTCAGCCTAGCAATGACAAATGCCCAAATACCACCGCTCCATTCTCCTCAAGCTTTGCCAAATTAACCGAGTTTGAGCCACTCGGTCTAATGTTCGTGCACAATTTCTTCGACCCAAGGAACTGTACCGGGACAAAATGTCAGTTCCCATCTGCTACCTTGCTCCTCAGGCACTCACATGGCTTGAATGGTTGACATGACGTGGCCCATGTGATCTTGCTTGGGATCTCGCCGACGCCCAAGCCTGGTTCGATCCTCTGTAGCTGTTTTTCGTACAACATCTTGAGGGTGGAACAGAAGTGGCCACATAGTCCATGCCCGCGGGGATAGACTTCCAACGACTGCAGACAGTGTCGGGGTTGTCGGGCCGAATAAGGTCGCCGAAGCCGTTGCCAACAATTGTGGTAACCCCAATAGAAGGTATCAAATCCTCCCACCCATGACCCCACGAGTGTAGATGCTTGATGTGAGTGTGGATGGTGCCGAGCGGCGTAATGACATCTAGGATATCGAATCCAACCCTACCTTTACGGCCAAGATCTAGAGACTGGGGGATCTTTAATGCCATCCTCTGAAGCCACTTTCACCTGCCTATCAACTAGGATCTCCATTGTGTGTAGTATCTTCTTCACTCGCTCCTCAAGGGTCGAGTATTTTATCACCTGTTTCCAGTCATGTTTAGGGTAAGGTTATCCCAACTTTTCAGTGTCTTCAGTCCTGCAAGACGTGCCGTACAACCATCCCAGGTGTCTGCGAGCTGATGATTGCAAGTAAGAGAATATGGCCTTGATAATTCTGAGGGAGAAAGTCTTTGAGTGCAGAAGTAGTATTGCTGCCTGAGAGCCGCATCTCTGTATCATCTGCATTGTCAAAAATAAGAAGTCACTTCCCAGCATTAGTTTGACTGAGATTTTTATTGACTTGCTTCTTTGCCTCTGCTGACTCTACATCTCGGGTCCCCAGTGCCTCTGCAATGGTCATGTATGCTTGCTCGACACTCTCAAGACTAGTGCATAGAATCCAGAAAATGGAGCACCTGGAATCTTCATCGCGCATGCGGTATGTCAACTCCAGGGCAAATTGAGTCTTTCTAAGTTCGCAAATAGCAATCTTTCTTGGTCCATACCGAGAGATATAATTTTCCATTTTGTTGATTTCATGCTGATGACCAACAAATCCTGGATTTCTTTCAAATGGGGCCATCCAGTAAAGTTCTCTCCCTACAGAAAACCATTATTAGCATGGTTATATAGTTTGACTATGATTATCTTACTAACCTTCTGTAGGCATAGGTTTCCAATACTCTAAGAAAGTTTTGGCAGCTGAAGCACCACTTGCTGCAGCATAGGCTCGCCAGGTTTTGTTTTTATGGCTATCGGCATAGTCACACACCCCCTTGATCATGATGCATGGAACATTATCCCACACTCCTCCTGCTCCCTCCATGTCAAACCCAATGACCCCTTCTTCGCTGATAATTTTGTCGCGGCGCTCTCCAGATTTCATCACTGTGTAGATAGATGCCATTTTCCCAGTATTGCACTGATGCTTTGACTGCTTCAGCACCGTCTCGGCGACGCCTATCTCGGATTTCATTGCAACCAAGACTACTGCAGTTTTCCTCCAGTGCATCTTCACAGATATCATCTGGTGAGCTGCCATGAAAGCAACAGCAGCTAACCGAATCATCCTCACTGTAATGCTTGTGGTGATAAGAGGATTCAAAAAGAACGTCATCGAATTCGGGATGCTGCCACAGTGGCCCTAATAGCTGAATAAGACGAAGATTCTGGGACATCTGCTCTTGAAATTCAATGCGTGTTCGTCTCGCCTTAAGACTTGTGAAGAAGAGGGTTCGAATTCCTTCGACTTCAGGTTTCCGATGGAAACTGAGTATCGCCTGCCAAAATCATATTCAACCACGGCATCGATGATGACATCACCAGGAAATATTCGCGTATCGTCAAATGGGTATGGAGCTCCCCCACAAGGTTGTCTCCTGGGGTCATGCTGGACCATTCTTGGTAGCTTTGTCACTTGAATTTAGATATTGAGGCCAACTGTTAATCACAAGAAGAAGCAGATTTATGGATTTAACATGATCATGCCCGGGTCAGTTTAATGAGCACGAAGATGAAGATTGAGGGGTAATCAACCTTGTTTAACCTGCAAGGTTGTTACTCTTTTGTGAATGTAGTTAGCCAATGATAGGTAATTTAGGGCCAACTTTACTCATATGATGAAAATTTCGAGATGTTTTGGGTGTCAAGCTGATTTTGCAAGCCACTATACGGAGTATCTTAGGCTTGTGGCCAGCACAGAACACCGCGGGCGACGTCTTCTGCTCCCAAACCTGTCGCCTGGCGATTGAGCTGGAGAGGCGCAATTACTCCTCCCTCGATCCCAGTGTAGCCTGGCTCCCCCACACGCTTGGAACGTGCCCTCCATGCAGAGCATCCCATTACAACAGAGCTCGTTCTCCGCCACAACACAATCCGAGCTGAGAGATGATACAAGCTCTTTTGACCACATTCGAGAAAGGAAAAGACGAATCATCAATGGATCTCCGAAATCAGCTTGTGTGACAAAAGTTATCTCCTTGGGATCCTTATCCTCGGTACAGAATCACCAGATCCCAGAATGTTCATAATTCTTGCATTTCTAGAAATAGTTCTTCTCCGTGCGCCCTCATTCACGACAAAGAGACACAGATGGATATATATAACCCACATTGCAATTGTCCAGGCTGGAGCATGATGTAACTGTTGTAGAGGGACAGGAAGACCTTGACTGGACAGTATCAACACGTGACACAGCTAAGCGCGGGTTCCGCGGAAGTTTAAAAGCTAAACTAAATAAGGTTAGAATGTGATCCAGCCTTCCCCAGCCACTTCTATTGGAACCGTTCAAACGCTCCCCTGATGTACAGACCTCCTGTGTATAGACAAGACAGCGGGAGGAAAGACATCAAAGCATAAACACTTCAATGCCGTTGTCCCGCAATCTCGTCTTCCGATTGTTGCCATGATGAGATAGAGCAGTAACATCCCGCCCTTTGAATGTGTCCTCAGTCCCTAATCATCCAAGTCTAGCGGGCCTCTGCTCACTTTCTGTATCTATACATATCCGGATATACCTCATGTTTCCCCTCTGCATAAGAGCCAACGCCCACACCTAGCCTAACCAATTAACCTGCCCGAATCCAATTGCACCACGCAGCTACCAATTACCTGCATAACAAACATAAAGCGGTAAGCAGCCCTATCGCGCCCTCAATGGACTGGCTCTACCCCTTCAGCGACCTGAGCCGTCGCCGCAGCACCAGCAGCACCAGCAGCCGCCGACGCTCACGCAGTCGAGACCGCTACTCAACAATATCCTCCCGCCACAGTGGCAGTCATAGTCGCAGCAAAAGCCACAGCAGCCCGTCCCTCTTCAATCTGGGCGGGCACGCCAACCGCTCCACCGCCTCCGCCGCCTCTATCTTCTCGGTCGGCAGCGCCGCCTCCTCCTCATCGCGCCGCGCAAAGCCGCGGTCGGGCTTCATAGCCCGTACCGTGCGCAAGATCAGACGCCTGTTCCGGCACATCTTACGCTATGCGCGCAGCCATCCGCTGAAGGTGTTTTTCATGGTTGTCATGCCGCTGATTACGGGCGGCGTGCTGCAGAAGTTGCTCTCCGTGGTGGGCGTTCGGTTGCCGCCGTTATTGGGTGGAGGGCATGGTGCTGGGTTTAGGGGGGGTAATGGCGGTGTTGGTGGGGGTGGCCTGGGCGGGATGCTTGGGGGAGGCGGCGGGGGATTGGGGGGGAGTGTTGGTGGACTGATGTCGTTGGCGAAGATGTTTGTGTGAAGCGGACTCGAAGAGGGTGGAGCGGGGAGTGACTGAAAGCGAAGGGGCTGTTGGATATCGGAGCCAATAATGGAAGGGAGAATTAATATTATGGGGCAGCGGGGCCCTGTATAGCGCACGAACGGGACTGGATGAGGTTTGGAATGATCTATCGTTATTTTCGCGGAGCTTCACCGCCATCAGCACTTGTGTGGAAGCCAGTCCGCACATACAACATGTCTACCTTTTTTTTTTTTTTTTTGGGTTGGCTTTTTGTATTTTGGATCCTATGTTGTTTCTTCTTCTTCACGGTGGAATTTTTCTGAAACGAATTCATGAAACGCCAAAACATTAACGAATCAGGAGGAGGATGTATATCTGCATGTGTCCCAACGAATGGGGGATAGAACGAACACCTTAACCAAGATTCCACCATGACGACCCATATATGATAGATACCAGAAACTGAGTTTTCCGAGCTTGTTCATTTTTGTTTCCTATTTTTCCTGTATTTTCCTGTATTTTCATGGTTCACATATTTCCTTATCAGATCGTTTCTGTACGATGCGTTCTCTATTCCGGAGCGCTAGAAAATCCCTTGGCAAGAAGACCAGCTCCTGCCTGTTCTTCCGCGTTAGAAAGTTTCATTCCATGCATGACATCCTTTACATGCATTTCTTGAAAATTAAAATCTAAGCTACTGTATCTATTCATACAAAGCCGCTTTAATCTGCCTAACTCGTAGACTAAACTATGGCTTGCTTCAAGACTATGACACAAATGTAGTTACAGGTAGCTGGAGTAGAAAAATGCGTTCCGTACGTATTTACATCTAGTAATAATAGCTGGTGCAGGTTTACCCGTAACTTGCACCCGGGACCTGTAACTCTCCTGCTCGCAGCCGCTTGACTCTCACCAAAGTGAGTCTATTCGGAAAGTATATTGCATAAATGCATTCAGGCCTATCTAAGTACATATGTGAATAAGCAGTGAATGGTTCTTGCATTGGGGGGAGGGGGTGGGCTTGCTAATAGAGAACGACAGGCCGAGGAATAAAATTGATGGCTGGTCTAATGAGATGCCAAAGTGTAAGAAATGAAATATGGGATGTACTTAATAGTATATTTTAGATAGTACAGTACAAGAATGGAGTCGGTAGATTAACAGCAGGAGTAAATTATAATACAGCTCAGTCGATTGCCGTAAATCCATCGAAATAAGATTGAAATCAAAATCAGATCGAGAAAGAAAGAATTGACATTGACACCGGCACCAAAAATCAAATCGAATCAACCCCTCTTACCTCTTCGCCTCGACGCCGCATTGTTGGATCTCTTCTTAATCCCCACAGCCACAGACTCATCGACATCAGTATCCACTGCTTCCGCTTCTCCACTACCAGCAGCAGCATTACCATCGTCGGCCGCTGAATGATCCCCAGTGGCACCCACAAACCTCCCCACGCTCTTCCTGTAAGCCCACAGTGGCAGCTTCACGGCGAACGTATCCTGCACCCTAGGCCGCGGAATCTCCTCGACATCCAACAAAAACTCCTCTTTCACCCCATCCTCATTCTCTTCTTCCAAAAACACATTCCCGCCAGCGTCCACGATAAGAATCTTGCCGTTCTCTGCCATAACGCGCTTTCTATCGCCGCTGGAGCCAATCACACTAGTCTCGCCGCTGGGTGACGCGGTGCCAGATGAGCGGCCCTTCTTCTTCCCCTCCTTCCGATTCTCCTTATCCATCATCCGCTTCTGCCTACGATTCATAGCCATAGCACCTTCGCCCGTATCCGCGCCCGATCCCGAGCTGGACCCAGCGCCTCCGTTCAGCTGGCCTAGGCCCGAAAGGCCCTTAATGCCCAGCTCGTCTCCCCACGCCGCGCGTCGCGCATGTCGAATATACCGATCGACAAACTCCCGCTGCCTCTTCCAGCTCAGCACCAGCGCGCCATAATGTCCCGCACCGCCAAATACCACAAAGAGGCCAAAGAGCACGCTTCCTAGCCCAGGTCTGAAGCGGGAATAGTAGTAGCCCGTCCCCTTCCACTTGGGGAACCCATTGCGCAGAAAATGGTCGTAGCGGTCTCGTTCGGGCCCCTTGAGGATGTTATGGACGACGCCTAGGCGGGCATAACGTTCTGTAGCAAGCTTGACAGCTTGCGTAATTTCGCGCTGGGAGGGGCCCTTGGAGGCGTGTACACCGGGTTTCTTGAGCTGGTTGGTCGTGTAGGTGGCAACGAAGGTGCGCTTGGCTTTGTCTGGGTGGAGTTGTTTGGATTTTTTGCGGAAGGCTTTGAGCAGGTCGGATTGGGAGACGGTGGGTTTTACGCCGAGGAAATCTAAATGAGAGTTGGGGTTAGCTGTTAGTAGGTATCGTTATTCATTCATGACGTTAATTATATTGTTATTGTTGTTGTTGTGTTGGTAGGGGTTACGTTGGGTTGTTGATGTTGTATATCTGGCCGCAATATAATGAAAATAAAAAAACAAAAAGTAGCGTCGGGTACTCACCGTAGAAGGTAACATTGAAGCCTTCAGTCTGCTGCACCTCATCTCGCAAGCGGAAGATCTCATGATCTGAATGTAATCAATGATTAATGAGCCCGCATGTACATACATCACATAGAGCAGGGGAAGAAGTGGTCAGAATCGCATATCGAACCTTCTTTGGACCATGCAGCCACCAGAACCAGCAAGGCGGAGAGGACGAATAGCAAGCTTGCCAGCGAATGCCTCATTTTGGGCCAGAATGCAATAGATGGGGATTAGAAAATAAAGGAAGACAGGATGTCGGCGCCCAACGACGCGGGGATGTGCGTGGGTAAGGCTCAAAGTCAAAAAGAGAATGTTCCAGTTTTGTCAGAATATGTTATTTTAATACGCCAGCCAGGGCAAAAGGCTGAGGTCGAGGCGAGGGAGGCTGAGGCGGATTTCCCACGTCTTCCCCTGGTCGTGTCAGTGGTATTATTTTCGTTTGTCTGTGTGTCTGTTTCTTTCTTTGCCTCGCGCTGTTCCCAGCAACTTGTATTTTCGTTTCTCCACCAAGCGGCATCAAGATCCCAACGTGGACCAATCAAGCAATTGCAGCCTCGCCGCAGGTTCAAAACGTCGACAACGAGAACAAACAAAGGCAAAAAGTACAGCACTTGATGTGATGAGAATGTGGGAATCTGCAGACTGCAGACAGGGAGACAGGGAGACAGGGAGACAGTTAAATAGTCAGTTCGAGAGTTGGAGAGGAAAGAAAAAATTAGTTAATGACGGGGGTGTCGTTATTTAGGGCTTGTGCAGAAGGGATTTAAATGAGCAACCCCCCCCGTCGCCCGCTCTCTGGAACCTCCCTGGTCTTCTTCTTTATTTCGTTTGATCTTCTACTTCCCCCTCGCCGAATCCTTTTCTCTTCTTCCTTGGTCCCTTCTGGCCTCGTTGGAGTGGAGGAGAAGAGAAGTTGGCGGCCATGGAGGTTGCTGGCGGTGTTATTGGGTAGCCGCCGTGAGGCTTTTCCCAACATTACTGCGCATACATCAGCATCTAAGCCTAGTATGTCCACTCGCATTTTACATATCTCCTGCTACCCCTACTGCCTCGTATGATATGATATTTCTCGACATCATCATTGAATCTTTCGCCGTTGAAAATATAGTTCCATTTATAGAACCCAGCCCTAAACCTAAACCCAATCAGTTAACACAGGCACGTGACGACACTACCCCCTTTTCGGCCAGCCTCAGAGCGCTGAGTCAGCCACACTGACACTCCAGCCCTGGCGCTTTCCCCTTTCCGGCGCAAGAGACCCAGCTCCTTTTCTTTTGGATCTCGACAAACAACTGCAAGATTCGCTCTGACAACGGACTACATACTTCACCACGTTGCCCCGCACGCACTATACGATCTGAGACAATCAAAGACAACATTTAATCCTGCTGCCTTGAGTGCATTTCCGTGAGAGAAAGGCCACATAAGAGCGGTACGTGGCCCGTCTTGGTGCCGCAAACTTAAATTGCGCAACAACCCCCAGAACCCAAGAACCCAGAACCCAGCCCCCTTACCATCAAACTAATTCCCCTGTGAAGAGATACTGATTTGCTTGTTAAATACTCCGTAGAAAAAGAACCATTTGATAACTTCTGAACAACTGCTCGACCTCCTCTTTTTACGAAATACACATTTCCCAAAAATCTAACGCAATGGCCCGTCTTCAAATTCCGCTTGACGCCTTGACTTCGCGCCTCAACCTGTCCGACAGGTTTGCGGGAGTTCGCGCCCAGTCTCTCACTTCCCGCTTCTCCAATCTCAGACCAATCTCTGAATTTTTGGATATTAAGAGGGTTTCCAAGCCTGCCAACTTCAGTGAAGTCCAGAGCCGTGTCAATTACAACTTGAGCTACTTCTCCAGCAACTATGCCGCCGTCTTTATCATGCTCAGCATATACAGTCTACTCACGAACCTCATACTCCTCTTCGTCATTCTCCTTGCCATTGGCGGCTCATACGGAATCGGTAGGCTGGAGGGGCGGGATTTGGAAGTCGCCGGCTTCCGTGCTACAACATCGCAACTATACACCACGTTACTCATTATCTGTATTCCCCTAGGTCTCTGGGCTTCCCCACTATCAACTGCGCTTTGGCTCATTGGGGCGACTGGAGTGACTGTTTTGGGCCACGCTTCGTTTATGGACAAACCAATCGAGAATGCTTTTTCAGAGGAGGCGGTCTAGATGGTCGGCCGCGAACTCCTTACGATTCGCCCCTATGGGGAAGACCATCAGGGGCACGAGTGGGGAGATCGAAAAAGGAGGGTTGGCCGGAGCAGCTGGAGGAGTCTGTTCGGATAGAACAGCTGGGTATTGACGACTATGACGATGACGAAGACGATGAAAACGAAGGTGTTCTCTTAGGGCCGCCGTTCGATCCAGGCCGGTTTCATAACAGTAATATGCGCCCAATGTGCCCTGGTACGTATCCTGGTGTGCGCCGAAAAGGAAATAATTATGATTTTGACGACGATGAAGTTTGTGGGGAGGAGTACTCGAGCGGTGACGATGACCAAAGCGAACATGGTCTTGTTGGAGAGGACCCCAATAGTACAATGGCCTATGCTATGCAGCTGGCACGGCGGGATCAGCAGGCAATGCTCGTCGAGCGGGCCTTGGGCAAAATAAGGCGAGCGCAAATGCAAGGGCAAACAAAGGTCATGCTTTCGCAGCGGGAACTTGATGCATTGGAAAAGAAGAGGCAGCAGGATGGCAAGGTCAACGGTTCTAAACCGAAGGACAGTAGTGGGCAACCAGTCATCGAGAACAAACCTATAGCATCGGATAAACGAATACCGGGTGGATATGCTTCTTCCACTGGTTCTCCCAGATTCCGTTCGCCGACTGTTGAACCCTCGAGCCCTTCCTCACAGAAGCCTCGTTCGCGTGCACCCTCGATAAAATCAAGCAGGATGTCACATCATATGGATGCATCACCTCGTAACCAACATCCACCGATGTACCCGCAGCCCCTTCCATATTTCGTTCCGCAAGAGCCAACTGTTCGGCCAGGTTCCTCTTCATACCAATCAAACCCGCGTTCTGGCTCCAGCTCGAACAACCATTCAGCATATCCACCCCATCACCATCCCTCGCCCTATTATACATATCCCTTGCCTGCCACAGATACCCGCTACGGGTATTCGACGCATACCCACCGAAGCGCCCCACCGCCACATATAGACGCGACCTACCAACCCATCTATCGCGCTATGTCTGGCGACTCGTACATGATAAACCACTCATCCTCCGATCCTTTCATTGTGCAGCATGCTTCGCGCCTCTGCGAGTCTCCGCGATCCATGCGCAGGAGCAGCGGGAGCAGTAGCAGTGGCGACAATGGTGTGCACAACATTTCTGTGGCTGAGAGCCCGAGCGTGCCAGTAGGGTCTGAGAAGAAAGTCTCAAGTGGTAGTGGTAGCGGTCACGGGCGTATCCGCCGTCGAAAGCGTCGTCATTAATTAAACTGGCTTTGAATCACATGTCTGGCCTGACTCGTTCCCTCATCATCATCGTCACCGTTTCTGAACATAACGTAATCTACCGTTGTCATCGTTCTCATCGTTGTTGTCACTTGTCATCAATATCTACCCAGTTCACCGTGCATAGAACAGAAAAGTGAACAGACTCATCCGAGCGGCGTCTCCGTTCCATCCACCCGCCTTGTTTTTATTTTATTTTTATATTCTTTTACTCTTACTTATATATATCTTTTTAATTGAAGTTCCGTTTTCAACCATTCGTCCTTCATATCCACTTTACTTCTCGTCCCTTCAACTTTTATAGACTTATCTTCCACGCCCCAATCACTCGTGCCCCTTCTTAGTAGATTTCCTCCGTCTGTCCTCCTTTCATGGAAATTTTGAGGTTTTGGTTGTTTTACCTCTTTTCTGGCTTGATCATGCAGAGGAGTCTTACATGCTCGGCGAGGTTCCTTTTTTTTCGTTCCTGGAAATACAAAAATGAAATTTGAGGGTTACCTTTTTTTGCATACAAGGTGGGGGTTTTATGTTGTGCAATTGTTGTTTTCGCTCTATTTTGTTTTGTCTCATATTTAGTTACTAGTCTTTATTCTCGTTTCTTTTGATTTTCCATTTGAGATGCTACGCTTCTTGATGCATGTGGATAGGCATTGTATATTTTCTGCTACTTTAATTATTATTGTTATAATACAGGGATTTGATTTGGTTACCAGAAATGCTTCACCGCGGATGAAATTTTACCACTGTGCATTTGTTTTCTTTCTGCCTGATCTGTACGTCTTCACTTAACCTTTTTTAAACCTCTTTGAGTTATTAGTTAGAGCAGGCCTTGTTATTTTTCAGATAGAGAGGAAGTATTATGAAGGCTGTCATTTTTCTGAGCTCTAATCTTTGTTTCTTTCTCAATTGATTTTTCAAGAGCTGAGATGACCACGATGCACAGCTCATGGTTCACTCTAGCAAACTGACGGGCTACTTACTGGTACTGGTACGTACCTGACTGCAGATATGGTTTGGTCCCTGGACTCCAGTATTTATTTAACCAACAGTAGTCCATGAGAGCCCCGGTAGCGCCTTGGCGTGGGAAACCAAGGCGTGCGGGTGGACTGTGTTCACAGCTGGATTATGCAGCCAGGTTCAGCTGTTCAGTGCTCATGGAAGACTGGCTGAAGAAATTTGAGCTGTTTCTTGACTATGACTTGGATATCTACAGCTTGTTCTTCCTGGCCATCTTCTCCATGTACTTCCCCTTCTTGACCAGTGAGGTGAAAGACACCACTGCACTTGACATCACTGACCAGCAGAACACACACAGCATGCCCTTGCTGTGAGAGGTGTCATTGAGCTGTTTAAACTTGTAGAATGTGAAGATGAGGTCAATCATGAGATCTTGGCTTTCTCAATCTTACATGACAACAGGACAGTGAGAATCTACAGTCATTATGCAGTCATTGAGAGAAGCAAGACTTTCTTCTACTGTCACTCTATCAGAACATTTGACTTTACAGAGCTGGATGGCAGAGAGAAGTGAACTGCTTACACATTTATGAGGAATGTTTATGACAAGTGAGTGCTGGATTATCTGAAAAGAATTCACTTGGCTAACTATTGATGTGATTCCTTCTGAAGTAAATTTTGATATTTCTCAGTCAGAACTTGAACTCTCTCAATCAAAACACCTCATACTTTTTGAGTCAGACAAGCTTTGTAACCTCAGCAGAAGCTACACTCAATACTCTCTTCACTCAACAGACACATGTCTTGAAGTGGCCAAGGAGGCAGAAATAGTGTGTTGGTGTTGCGTGTTTAAGATAAGAATGAATTACTATCATTTCACTTGCATATGCTATGTCAACTTGATTCAGAATATCTCCAGAATATCTTTATATCTTTCTGTAAGCACATTACCCATAGATATCACACGTTGCGTAGTCGTCTGGATCCCCTGCCATGGATTCGCCATGAAAATCGTGTGATCATTTTGTGTTTTATTTAGTACCATAAAAGTCGCGTCTAGAAGCCCATAAAGCACTTCTTAAGAGCCGGAACAGGTCTCTTGATGATCTGACTCAGGAACTGTAACTCCAGGAACTCCCTGAGTAAATGCTAGGACAAGCCACTGGTTCATTTTCAGTCCAAAAACTAATGGAATGTGAGTTCTTCATATACCGAGACAATGATCAACCGCCGTGTCAAAAAGGTTATCTTATGACAAGTTACATGTATCTATTAAATACAGACAAAGCTGACAGTTTTCCATTCCACTTTCTTCACGCAGAGCCTACCACAACCTCTTTATCAATTTTATCAATCATGGCTTTACATCAGCATCAGTCATCTTTAGAAGAGGTATTGAACTCCCATGACCATCATGATCTCTTTTTTCTTTGTTTTATTCTTCTTGCCCATACATACTAGCCTTCTGGAAGTGTTTTCTCAAGAACCTGGCTGAATACAAACAGATTTGGGGCAAGATCCACATCAGCAACACACCTCATGATTTGGCGAAGCTTCTAGACTCTTTGCAGAATCATGTTGTCATGAATATGGAGCAACAAGCCTGTGAAGAAGCCAAGGCCGGACTAGCTGTGTATTATAAGGTCAGAGCTTAGAAGTCAACACTTCTCACACCAGCACTGAAAGTTGTTCTAGGTTGATATGAAGACATTTGTAGACAATGTCTGCCATCAGGTTGTGAAATGTCATATTGTATGCAATCTCAGCCACCTCTTCACACTCATAGATGTTCTAGTATTCTTAGATGAGGAGGTCAAACTCATCACTTTAGAGCCAAATAGTAGATAGGATAGGCAAAAAGAGTTGAAGATCCTTGAAAAACATTTAGAGGAAAGCTTCTTTGAACTCCATAGTTAGGATTGTAGGAGCTCCAGGTCAATGAAAGTTAAACTGTGCAGGTTTTCCAAGTCTGCCTCACAAAGTCTAGATATAGCATGGGAATAGCTTATTGAACAAAGATTCAACTGATATCTTGAGCCACTAGTCAGCAATTCTCGGGCGTAATGGATGACGGGCGCAGGGATGAATAGGCGACTGGATTGACGGGTGACCACATCTCAATCAAAACCATGTGTTGTCAGCTAAATCATGGTAGTAGTACTATTTATTTACAAGTTTGTAGCAGTTATCAAAATAAAATTCGTCTCGCTGCTGCTATTCCCGAGATATCCCATTTACGGGGCGCAGTGAGATCCATCCATTTCTGCCAATCACCTGTCTGGCAAGCAGGCCTCATGATCTGCGCATACTCCCAGTAATCAGGGTACCAGCCGGCATACTCCCAGTCGAGGATGCCGGTAATGTGATAATGGTCATCAACCATGATGTTGCGTGGGGCAATGTCGGCGTGTGTAAAAACCGTACAGGACGATCGAGGGAGCATGTCTGGTAGCTCATTTTTATATCGCAGACCACCAAAATGAAGGTAGCGGTGGTATATTCGGGCTCTGACATCTTCGTCTGTGTATAAAGGGGTTCCACAGCGGTCCAAGTCTTCAATTAGAGGGTCAAGAGTTGGCGAGCCGTCAGCAAGACACTGGAAGAACTGTTTAAAGGCAGGTGGTTGTGAGATTTCTCGGAGTTTGGCGATTTGATCCCATGTCTCACAGCATATAGACTTTTTTGTTTCACTGTTCAACTTATCCCATAGGCTTTCTAGTGTAGTGCCTGGAATAGTTGTCATCCCAATCTCGCCGCTGCGATCACTTATGAGGCTGTAAATAACCTCAGGAAGAGGGACAGAGGTGTGCTTTGCTACCAGCTTCATAGCTTCAACCTCAAAGCGCCTTACAGCTGTTCCACCCTTGGAAACATAAGAATAATCTCGCTCAAGAACCAACCGACCACCTTGCTTGCTTAGAACAGTAATCACATCCCCCTCTAATGGTGGTCCTTTCTTCGCATCAGGCGTAATTCTGAAGAGCATTTTATCCAGCTTGAGATAAGTCTCGCCCACATGGAGATTTTCAGATGCAAATGGAATGCCATCCTCAAGGTTGTGTGTGCTTTCTGATTTGGACACTATTAGGGCCGGGATTGAGGCGTTGGATGCCATGGTTTCGGGTGCTTAGGCTTGGTTTCTGCAGATGTGGAAAGAGAATTATCCTTCGTCGCATGCTTTTAAAACATTTGATGCCCAATCAACGAATATGTTGCGAGCGACTTCGCCGACATCCATGTCTAGCTGGGTTCGGAGTGCGACGAAATTCATGCATGCGATGTAGCTAGAAATGGTGGAAATTACTGTTATTATCAATCCTGCCACATGATGAGCGGAGGAATATAGATATAAAAGGACCGAGAATAGCCTTCGATTTACTATCCCTTCGCAGGTACAAAAGTTCCAACGTTCATCTTAAAGGTTACACAGATATATATCTAAGCCTTTAAAAAATATTTCCTCAAAGTTTGTGGCCCTTTAACGTATCCATATCATGAATATTCGTGTCTCAGTGCTAATCCTTTACTAGATGAGTAACTATCCACCCGCAGGCACTCCTTTCAAGTCCGTCGGCTTTTCTGAATATTGCGTGTTCAACGGCCGTGAGTTCAGGCGCAAAAGGGGGACACAACAATGGATCGAATCCGAGGAACTCGAAGGCAACTTGCCTACACTAGACCGTGCACTACGCCTCTCGCTTGTCCAGGAGAATCAAGCCGACGACGAACCCCAGCATTGGTCACTCTTTGTCGCCCGCGAAAACGAACCCGGCCCAGTTTACCAAGTCAAAGGAGATGCTGAATGCATGAGTTATCAACCTTCACCCGGTCCAACTAACATCCTCCAGTCGGCGTCTTTCTCAAATGCATACAACCTTGCCGTCGTCACGGACGCCCAGGCGCTCATTGTAAAACAGGTGGCCGAGAACGAACCCCCTCCGAGAGCAGTAAATCGACAGGCTGTTGTGGAAAATTGTCAAGGCTGGACCATCCGAGTGATTGCTAAACTTGTGGCCAGAGGTATTGTGGACAGTGCTAAGCTTGAGATGGCTAGGTCCATGGTCCAACCAATCTGAGGACGCTGATGGGAGATCCCTATTTCTATTGTGGTGATTCTGGGGTTTGTCTTCATCCATGGGGTTGGGGGTTGATTTTTGTATTGCAAGTATCCGTGAGCCCTTTTTTTTAGGTCAAAACATGACTGGACTTCTAGTTGTGGAGCAAATGTATTAATCCCATTAGTGTCTGGAGGGTGAATCAATGGTCGATATTGTTAGATATAGGGTACAAGAAATGTGTGCCTCACTGTGGTCTTTTGGTATCTGATGACCTGGTCGAGGCACTCCGGGTTTAAAGGCCTCCAATCGAACTCGGCGGCGATCCATATATTCAGTTCCGCCCGGCATATTAACTTAGCCAACATTTAGCCAGCTACCTTGTTGATGAATTGGGCGATACAGCCATCGATCTGGCTAAGTTTCACGGGCATGTGGAAACGGCCAAGGTGATTGCTGATCATGGGAATTGATGCCGGCAGCACTCTCCGGGGGACGGGGGGCGTCTGGAGCATCCTTCATTATACTGCCGATGTATTACGGGTAACTCTGAGCTCCCGGCTTACGTATAAGTTTTGCTATCTATGATATATTATTTTCTTTGTCCATATAAGGGGCAAACGAAAAGCAACCTTCCAATCCGTGAAGGAGACAGGAAGACGGAGAGAAAGAGCGATGATGATAGGAGAGGATGAAATAAGTCAGGCAAGCTAAGAATGTGCAGATCTATGAGAGAAAAATCCCTGATCTTAAAAAGGTTTCACGTGCATAGCTAGATGTTGAATCGCTGTTAATTTATTGACTATTGATTCATACATAGGGGTGTAGGAAGCCGAGCTACGCGTGGTACATTGGGTTCATAGTTTTGTTTCTCGTGAACATCTAGGATCCTACTTTCCGCTTTTGAGAACTATGCTGCAATTTCTCTCGAGTCTTCTTCTATCGACACGCATAGTCCACAGGTAGCTAACCTTGCAAGGTCCTACTTAAGGTAGGAAATCCATCTTTCGACTAGATATGTTTTGAATAGAAGAACAGAATACTGATATATCCCCTTCAGATCAGTAACGCATGTCCAGTGGATTTATCTGCGGGGAACGGCGGATTTCATTTGTTTGAATGAACAGAAGAGTCTCCGAGGTCCAACGAGGTCTCTGATTGACCAACCACATAAACATAACCTCATGAAACTGGGTGTGCAATCAGAACTTCTACGGATTCTGACAGGTTGGATATGGGGACTGACACCTTTGAAGCGGCCGTCTATGAGAGAAGCGGCTATCTCAATCCCCAAGCCATGAGTCAGAAGTGAGAGAACAGTAAGAATATTACTGCTGAGCCCCGTAATTGGCGAGCCCACCAATGCTCATAATCTACCTTTCGTCGTGGCTAGATGTTGGAAGTGCCAGGGTTACATACAGGGTTAAAACTGAGCTGTCAGACGGACATCTATAAACCCTTCACATGGCCAGGATGACCCCACCTTAAGGATTGACATTTATGGTACAGCGGCAAAAGTCCCCATAATTCTTCTAGCCCGAGCGGACTACGCAAGAGAATCCATCACCAGGGGGCTTATTGGACTCTATTATTCAAGCACGCGGACACAGTACAACAGGCGGCGCTCGAACCCAGTGACCTCCGCGTCCAACTGCCCAACACCTATGGATTATGGATATCTTCCAGAAACTGAATGAAAATGGGATTGTTCGGTGCCCTAGTATCGGCGAATTCCAACAGGAATGTTTTGCAATTGGGAATCATCACCTCCAGAGTGTGCACCATTAGATCGAGCCTTCTGTAGCCTGTGTTGGCCGAGTTTAGTTGGGCGGAGGAGCGCTGACCGAACAGGGCTGCGTTATGAGCAAAACAGGAACGGAATTACTAGGACTAGGGAAGGAGAGAGGAGAACGGAGAACGGAGATAGCTGTGTTCCGTATATGGAAAAGGCCTGGTGCCACTGAAGGATGCGGTGGAAGGGATTACAGACACGATCATGTTAGTATGATTGAGTATATTTTCTGTGTCACTTCCACCGAATAATCGCCTTTCCTGGTACTAATTGAAAATGATCAACCATTCATCTCTCCAATCGTTTGTGAAAGTTTGATTTTAAAAATATTTTTTTATAGTTATGAAGCTATTTTACTTTGAAAACTTTCTTGTTTGAAATTTGAAAATATAAAAATGAAGTTTGCAATCTCGTTCTATAAGTATGTATGTACATGTACATGTACTAATGGAATTGTTTGATTCCTTAACTACGTAGTAAGACCTAGAGTCCTTTCTAAAAATGTTTATTGTAAAATCAAAATTCGATATTTTTAACTATATTTTTCTTAAACATGTAGTTATATAAGCAAAGATAAATTGCATAACGTTGGAAAAATGTTTAATTAGCATAGAGAAATGGTCATCATCGGGTGGAAGTGATGGCTAGGTAGTAGACAGTAGTAAAGTATGGTATAACCATAGTAGCAATCATGATACTTCTATGAATCTGACCAGCTCTTCTTATACTGGTCCTTTGGAGGGTGGTTGGTGATCGGAGCGTTAGGCCACTCCAGAAACTTGCCGTGGATGATGCTAATCCAGCCACATTCAGCAATGCTCCATCCTGAGGAATATTTTGATTGCCTGATCAAAATGCAACAGCAAGACTCAAGCCCCTCAATCAAAAGAACGAATACCTCATCTGCGCCATATGTAAAAATAACCCGAATGCACCCAACACCATGTTCAGCACAAGATTCACGCAACCACAATCCCCACTCCTAGGTCGGCTCCCCTTCGAGATCCGCCAAATGATCTGGACCTATCTCTACCGCAGCCCCAAGAATGTGCATATCGTCCGCTGCCTGGAAAGAAAGACAAAACTGCAGTATGTTGTGTGTCGCGAAGGCATCAGGAGAGATATCCCTGGCAACTGCTGTAAATTCTGTCTCAACGCCTCCCAGCGGAGAGAGAAGGATTGGGCCCAGGAGTATGGCACGTTCTCCGGGCTCAAAAGGCCGTTTGGGGATTTGGTGGCGGTGGGGAAAACGTGTTGGTTTGCGTGAGTTTTGCAGCAATAAGATATTTAGCCTTAACGCGCATTTTTGTGGAGGACTTCAAGCATAAATTCCCGTTTTCCCACGAGCATATTGGATAACTGGTTGACTATCGCTTCTAACCGGCATTCTATCCTTCATTCTAACTCAAAAAACATGTATAATTTACATAGCTACACCGAAACACGGCCATACATATACTCTGAATGCACCTTCATCTTCGCTACGTACTCCAACTTCCTCCACTTCACCTCGACCATCTCCGCCGTCCACTGCCACCAGTACATCCGCTCCGTAAAAATATACTGGAACCTCTGCGGCGACTTCTTTGTAGGAGATGAGGAGGATTTTCTCATTCAACTCTCTGTTCTCTGCGACACTAGTAGGTCACTGAGCGGGCTGAGGCGATTTGTCATACTTATGCCCCCAGTGGATTGGTATGAGCGGGAGGACATGGTGGCGAAAGTCCTGGCACCGTTGGAGAGTATGCACTGTCCATGGGAACTGAGTGTTCATCTTACGTTTCATGACGCGGAGGAGCAGTTGTGGGGTTTGAGGGGTACTTTTAGGAGGCTGGGGTGGAGGGGAGTAGTTAGCGGTTATAAAGTAATACACGACCCCAGAACTTGGATTATACAAGTGCTGAGTGTGCGGGTTGGGTCAATGGATGTGAGCTAAAAATTCCGTATATTATTTGCTGGTTTGGTATTGGTACGGAATATGGAGTACTCGGTATAGGTTTGCAAAAGACATCTCTAATATCTGTGGCCGATGAGGAGACGGTTAATGGGAATATCAGTGCATGGTAACTTTTGGTTGTGTGCGGCAGGAAGACGATGGGATGAATTCAATTTCCCTCGCAACAACCAGCAGTAATGATTAAACGCGAGCCGCTCCAGATGAATAAGAGAAACCCAATGTCGAAGAATCCCACTCGATTCCGAGGCATTGTTGGTTGTATTGGAGTCGATTGGTAGTGCGATAATCATTCATTGTTTGGCACGACTTTGAGTTTCGGCTTCGGGCCGGCCCACTGTTTCCCGAACCAGAGCCCATCGGATATCAAAACAGACCCGTGTCTAGCATTTTCCAGTTGGATGGTTAACTCCGCTGGCTCGATATATTAGTGCCCGTTCGAGAGACATTCTTGGGTGAATTCAGCTGGGGAATGGCAGAAAAAAAAAATTCAAGACAGGCGGATATGGTTTTGGCTGAATTAGATGTATTTATATCTAACACACACAACTTAGGTCAATTAGCAATCACAAAATGAAGAAATATATAGCTAGGTGCTTGGTTGTAAACCTAGGCCATGATCAAAGCTTAACCGGAGCAATTTGGCCCAATGTAGTTATTCCAGAGCCGTCACTTCTCGACCGATGAACCCTTCACCCACTCAACCTTGACATGGAGTGAGACGTCTGATGGTTGTGGGGGCTATAGGGATAGAACTATGGCTGCGACGGACGATTCATGCCTTGGAAATATATGCGGTGATGTAGCTAGCCTGAGAGGTGTGGTCGACCAACTGGGGGTTGATATATAGTAGAGCCTGCAGGTTATCAGTAGAGGTATACTGGACGCTATCAGGGGAACTACTAGAGAATATGCCGTACATGCTATCTCAAAGCAAGATGAGAATATGACACAGTGCTATGAAAGGGTAAGCGTATGCATGGTGGCTTGTCCAGGGATGAAGGGTATATAAAAAGGTTTCACAGGGGTGTTCAGGTAGGGATCGTTATTCTCATGGATCATCAAGAGCATAGCCTGGATAAAGATAATTGTACTTGCGTTCAAGTCAGTGTACCTACATTTCATTACCATCCAAATTATATAAAGGGAGTGAGTGCATAAGAACAAGTTAAGTGATATCCTATTGGTAGGTATTTTCTTTCCCCGCAAATAATCCGGCTTCCGCGCTGGTCAGGTTTGTCGAGGAGTTTTGATAGCTCCCAGAAAGACGCAATCTGTCTAAACACACAAAGAAACGATCGACTGGCTATACGCTGCGTGGAGAGGTTGATAACATCAACATCCACCAGAACCCTTGGAGCTGGCAATGGTCAAAATGTGACAAGCACCTCTCATCTTTGGTATCTGGTGACTAGTCCTGGGTGCTTGATAGCTTCAGCTGCCTCGATAGCGCTTCATGCGGGAACGACTCCAGCTCCCCATTCTCAAAACATAGCTCAGGAAATATCATGCTTTTCATGCCATTAATCGTGATCCATTTCGTTCATCGCATTCGTAATATGGGATGGTGACTTAGAGGATGATATGACGCCATGGCGGCGCAAAAAGAAATTTCGCACGTGGCGTTGCGAACCTTAAAAGTTAAAATAAACCACAAAAAAGGAGTCTCTCATGGGGGGTTGATATTAGCAGCTAAAGGCCCTTGCGGATATAAAAAAATATGACTACCTAAAAACAGCCATAGTCATAGCGTCTAAATAGGTATCTTGAATATGTCTTTTGTACTCCGTACTCCGTGCATTACCCACCATCGAGTCCCGGAGTAATGCGGCTTCCGCTGGCTTCGGAGTTAGGCGGTGGTGACGCTTTATAGCCGTGGCTGCGCCTGCGAGATTTGAAGCTCGTAACGTATTTACACGTACGTTGCAGGTCAAAAAAAGTTACGCGCGTGAGAAATAATTGGAAGCGGCAACACGAAATAATGAATAGTTAATGCAATAATAATATCATAATACAGCCAGAGGTATCTCCGCATATAATCCTGGTGGGCCGAGGTCGATTATTATTATTACTAACACCCAGCCAGCGCAGTTAATAATCACCGCCGAGTCGGATCCGCGGGCGATGTCCTTGCCGAGCCCCGTTTGTTCGTTTGTTCGTTCGTCCCAGCCGTGCGCGGATGACGTCGTCTCGGGTGTGTTTTTGCCCTGGCGAATTCACTCGGATGCCACAAGAGTTATTATATCTTTGCGCCTCGATGCCTCATCCCCTCGTTAACGGTCTTGTCTTTTTGTTAATATTCTTGTCTGGTTAATACTATTCGTTCGTTCGTTTTAAACCCTTGTGCGCAATATTTGATATCACATCCCTAGAACAACGCCCTATTCCCAGGATCTGCTGCCCGCCTCTATCACCCTGGGCTATTGTCATTGAACTCCGATACGCAGAGAGCAAATTGCATCCGAAGAAACATATTCAAACCTCGCCGCTTGCCCTCATTGTTACCCCCACCCGGTCATATCTCCATCGGTCAAAACTGGGTGTCCACCTCCACTATAGCTTCACTGCCGTTGTTAAACTGCCATTGGGAAAGGGTATTCACAAAATGTGGATTATATCGTTTTGGATATTTCCTGTAATCGGGTCATGCATGTGGCTAGGTGGGTTTCCCTCTTGAAACACTAAAACAAACAAGGGACACCCCGGAAAGTATAGACAGCAAGCTAATAACGATGACCCATGGAATAAACAGCTATGCTCCTCACGATGCTGATACAATGGGCAGCGGTTGAAGGACGTCCACATTACGAGAGCATGGAACTATCTCAAACGATCGCATTCATATCAGACGTTGGCGCGCACGGATTAAAACCCCTCTTTATCACCGGTTGCTCCATCACTTCCGTGGTTTTCAGCGCTTCATTCGTATCAGAAAGATGGCTTAGACATCGCGGTCAGCTTGCCAGAAATAGAGGACGAGCAGACAAGACGTTTGCCATTATCTCAATAGTATTTTCGATGTGCGGAGGATTAGGACTGATTCTCTTGTCAATTTTTGACACCGTGAGATTCCCACTCCAGCACAATGGATGTCTGGTTCTTTTCATGTAACGTTCCACTTCTATTCCCCTACCCTACAAGCTTACCTTTTGTGAATATTTTACTGGGACATGTGCTAATCATCCACTCCGAGGCAAATAGGGGCGGGTACATTCTCAGCGCAATCTTCGTATGCGCCGAATACCAAAGACTCGGCATACACTATCGGGAACACACAATCCTAGCCGCAAGCTTTTGGATAAAACTCGTCTTTATCCTTGTTGAGCTTGCTCTTGCCGTTGCTTTTGGAGTCACAGGTCAACAGGGCATGAAAAACCAAGCTGCGGTCCTAGAGTGGAGTATGTTATGTCAATCCTTGTAGCCCTCTCCCCGGCTCCCTCTCAATATATAAGAGAGACTCAGGCTAACAAAACACGTTCATCCAGTAATCGCATACATATTCACCTTCTACGTCTTATCTTTCGTCGTCGACCTCCTCCCCGCAATCAGAACCCGCAACCACATCCCACAGGGGAAACGGATAACAGAAATGACCATGGCACAAAACGGAGCGCAACAAAGTCCATCGACGATGACGACTACTACTCCTCGACCTCCGCAAACAAGCGCTTATTACGAGCAACCCCTTACCACAGACTCCATGGGAGATCGAGGCAATGTCTACCGCGGGTATGTAGTAGATCAACAACCGACACAGGTCCAATTTACGCAAAGTTCGGCCGGCGGCTACGTGCCATATGGCCAGTCGCATGCTCAGGAAGGGGATTTGCGGGTCTAGATTGTGGTCCGCTGTTTACTGGTAATGAACCAAATCTTAAGAGTATTGGGGCTGTATAGTAGCAAAAAGGGGGCGCAGTTTTTTCTTTTTTTTCCCAGGAGCATCTTGCCATTTAGCGAGCATTGGGGCCTTTTCTTCCTTATTTTCTTTCTTTCTTTTCTTTCCTCTTTTTACTATTATTTTAATAGAGGGGCATCTCATAGAAGCCAAGAGGCTGGTTTCCCTGTAACGATTATTTATAGCATGGGACGGCGTTCAAGACGGGGGATACGATTTTTTCCCCCCCTTATTTTTGTCCTTAATGTTACCCTACCTGTACAATACCAGCAATTCCGTGAATCACTCTTTCTGTCTATTTCTTAATTTTTGATTTACATAGTTAAACTGCTGTAAAATGCCCTGTCCTATGGGAAGATATTATTCTCGCTAATAACTTGTATAATGTCCTCTTTTCGCAGAATTGCGGACTCAATTCACTTTCAACACTATTAAAAGGCAAGAAGCTTCTTGTCTCGGACGCCTCTTCTGCAAATACTTCTTGTTGAGATGATTTTGAGAGGGTGGAAGGAGCGAAAGGAGAAAAGTCATACGGAGTAGGAGCCTAGTAAGGGACGACACATAAGCAACCAATATCTATACCCTATATCCGTCATATACCATCACGCCACAAGCAACCCCCTAACCGTCTCAACATCCCCATCCTCCACCCCAATAGCTTTCAAATACCCTCGGACCCCACCATACCCTTCCTCCAAGAACCGCACGACCTCCTCCGTAAATCCAGTGGGACACTTCGCGTATTCCGCCGGCAGGCCCATGGCCTGCATCTCCGCCAACCGCTCCTCCAGTTCCGGAATCAGCTCGTCCTCCGACACTCGGTAGTCGCACGTTATTGCAGAGAGGGGTATTTTGCAGGTCGCTAACGGCCCGATTGGAGCTCCGCGTACTACATCTGTGTCCCCATCCCTCAATACCCCTCCTGCATTAATATTACCACCCGGCTCCTCCTCCTCCTGCTCCTCTCTCGTCTCACTCGGCACACCCTCATCACTGCCAGGAGACCCGGCCAATAACAAGAGTAGAATGATAACTAGTCCAGTCCGGTCCTTGCCCTGCGTGCAATGAATGAGTGTTGGATAGACGGCAGGATCACCCAGGTGTCCGAATAACTCTTTGATCTCTTCCTGACTGGCTGTTAGGGTGTCGTGGGCCAGGCCGTTGAGGCCACGGGGCACCATCGCCTGTTCGACGACAAGCTTGGTGGCCGCGTTGCGGTAGCCGGATGCGAGGAGGGTGATGGCTTTTCTGGGCGTGTATGGTTTTGTGAGATCGTGTTTTTGGAGTGAGGTGGATAACTTACTCACTCCTCTTTGATCATGCGAAGCACAAATAATCGGAGTTACAAAAAATAAAAAATAAAAAAAATAAGAATAAAATACTCACAGTATATTAAACCAGCTTAATCTCCACAGCAATAACTTTTCAAAGTTCCATCCCGCTAGACTGATCATAATCCGGCGCACACCGGGTAGCTGTACGAGGTGCTCATCATTCGCTATTGACTGTGGTTGGGAAGCTGGAGGTGATTCAGCATTACTATTGCTAAGCTGAGTAGCGAGCTGTCTGTTGGCTGCAATATTATGCTCAGTTCTAGAAGTATAAGAGTCATATTAGAATAACAGGTCGCACGAAAAATGGAAATTTTTGGTCCTTACGTTGACCTGAGATCTATAATAGAAGCCAGACGTAGCTCCTCTGCAAAGCGATGTCGATCTGATTTCGAAGCATTGTCGGGCTGTGGAGGATAGGTTCATGGAATATTAGCGAGATATGTAAAATAGAATGTAGATCTGAGCACTGGAAATCAGATGTTCCCATTCCTTATCATCATATAAAATGACAATAATATCATAAATATGGTTTTATCCGGTGGAAGAAGGAGCTGCACCGGAAATGACACAGTAGCATTTATCCGCCAGGACACTTTACAAAGGATTGCTCAACAAAGCAGCATAGAATACTAATCAATGGATAAATAGATCGACAAAGGGAAAAAATGAAGCAACATAAATAGAGATAAAACAAAAAACATCGAAGGAAAAAAAAAAAAAAAAAAAAAAAAAAGGAAGTATTACCCGTGCACTTCTGAATAAAACACCTTCTCTCACCACCCTAAAGATTGAATATATCAGTTTTCTCCAGGGCGGGTGAATTTATCGTAGAACTCCATATATATATATGATAATTAGATCCATCAACCGTGCAGTAGATGTCCTCGTACAAAACATGGTCGAAATACTCCCCAGGTTCAGGGGAGGAGGTGATTGGAATGGATCTTGGAGCTGCCTTTCGTACCGTGTTCCACACAATCGATTGATATGAACACCCACATCTCTGAGATTCAGCACATTATCAAATGGACGATCCGGGGAGCTGATTTCATCAACGGTGGTAGGCTTTGGGGTGTCATTATCAGCAGTCTTATTGTTTATGGCAACATCGACGTTCGCGTTGAGGCCCTGTGGACTAGGTTCTCGAGGACTCATTTGCGCTCGAGGATGTTAATGATGTTTATGATCCGTTTCTGTCTTCTTCCTTAGAGGCCAGGTTGTTGTTGTAGCATCCTTGATCAGAGTACAGTCCGCTGTGGGGTCCCAGGATCCAAGCATACATCCATGGATAACTTAGTCTCTGAAGATCTGCAACTGCCGCGATTGGCGGTGGGAAAAAAGTTGACGCGAAGTCTATATCTCGGGGGGAGCTGCGACTGGAAGATTATTATTAGCTAGGAACTCGCACGCTCATGTATGTAATGTACATGTACATGTACATTACATGTAGTTACTTACATCTAATCAATCCTTTTGCGGCTACGATGGTGTCATGCTGAAGACGAGAAGAAGGGATGGTACCTGGGTTGCTGGTGTGGTGCTATAATAATTAATTTGTTCGCTAATCAGGACCCTTTTTCTAAACAAGAACAAACGGAGACTACATACTTGCAGTCTATAATGACAAATGGGTATTCTATACTAGCATTACAATGAGCGCACATCAATGATATTGTAGGCTACTGGGGCAAAAGAGCTCAGTCACCACCAGCGCACTGCTGGTAGAAGGGCCGATCAACCCGGGACCCCCAACAGATATTTACAGATTGTATTAGCAATCAAGATCTCCTCATTAGAGGTTGTATGAAATAGTGACCCACATCAGGAGGGGGCTCTACACCCCGGAGAACTCTATACCCAGGGAGACTCTATACTCAGAGGTTCTCTATACCCGGGGGCTCTATACCCGGGGGCTCTATACCCGGGGGCTCTATACCCGGGGGGGTCTCTATACCTGGGGGGGGGGGGCTCTAAGCTGTATACACCTGGGGATTCTGTATTGTACAGAAGTGGAAATTTTGACTTGACTAGTAAAGATATTTGTTGACCACGGATATCTCTCGAAACATACATATCTCGTAACTATAGTTGCTTGCGGGCAACGTCTTGTGGAGTTTTCCTTAAGTGCTCCATATCTTTTCTTTAGCTTTTTGTAGTGATCCTAGTCATCTATATACTAGGCACCTAGTTCATTCTCATTTTCACACTTCCCAAACTCTCTTTTGTCCTTATTCTTCTTTATCCTTCTTTTTTCTCCATTCAGTGCTGTTCTGCCGGTTGTTGGCGGCCCTCGAAAAGGCTTCGAATAACTAGATGCATTAGAGTTGGCATTTATCTCGGTGGCCTAGATTCCTTGTCCGAGCTACCAACAGCGAAGGTGTCAAATACACACAAGGGCAACGGGTATTGGACTAAAAATGATTATGACAGGAGACGTTTCTTTGATACTTTAGTCTCTTCTTTGGGTTCCTGAGCGGAGATATCTCATGAGTTAGAGACTTCTGGACGGCTAGGTTTTCTTCCTATGGAGTATGGAACACTCGAACGTTGAGTGCCAATATCACCAGCAGCTTGGGGAACTCTAGTGCTTTCCAGAACTGTGGACATCGGTCTCTGTGGCTCGCTGGAAATGACAACATCCGGTAACTCGTCAATTGCGGAACATAGTCGTCGTCTGAGATGGGACGGCGCCCAGTGTTGATAAACGCCCAGAACGAACTTATAAGATGTCCACCTCTCCTTCCCATCGAAGTTTGTGAAGTCAAAGGAGTTAATAAGATGACGGTAATACTTGGCATCCTCTTCAATTACTGGATAATGGCCGTATATTCTGACACATCGATGGTTGTGGGAAATTGAAAACCCCAAAATCTCTACGTTGAGCTCCTTCACCCGACCGATACACCTGAAGAGTTCAAATACCCCACGCAAAGAAACCGCCATGCAATGCGCGTTCTGGCGGTCTGCCACTTCCAAATCACCTTCGGTACTTTTTAACTTCGCATGTCAAGAAAGGAAAGTACATATAGCTCGTGCCCTTGAAGTAGGAGTTATCCCCAGTTCCTCCTAAGAAAGGCGCTAGGCGGTCCAGCTGGTGTCTTGAAAAATGATTTTCTTGGATACCCCACAGCATGGTCAGGTTGTGGTTGGGGATAGTGTAGGGGAACAGAATTGTCCCATCCTTCATTAAAGCTTTCGATAAGATAGGATAACGTGACATGTTGTTTGCAAACTACACCTTCCGCAGATGGTACAATTAACTCGGTGATTGTACGTATAATGCCAGCCTCACTGTAGGTTGCGATTCGCTGGCAGGTTGACTCGAACAAAGCATCACTGAACTGAACCATGTATCTTTTGGCAGCACAGGGTTGTGCGCAAGCAGACACTGGCAATCACTGGAGCTCTTGCTAGTAATGCGGTGGGGGTGGTCGTGGAAGAAAATGTTCTTATCCGTAAGAAAATGGACGTAATCCACACCGCGATAAGGGTGACTTGTTGTACGCTGTGAGCCCGACGCGGTTGGGACTGATTGGTTTGGGTCCGGTCAGCAAATTGTCTTCCGGCATAATTCCAAAAAAATACCTTTGGCCAGTGTTGATTCTCTACCCAAGATTCAATCAAATTCTGCTGGGACCACTTTTGAAAGTACTCGGACTCGTCGTTGGATGGAAGGCTGGGCTCAGAAGATGAATTTTGATGTACAGTCGACCTTGATTGATCGCAAGACATCTTTGAGAATGAGATGTAGAATAGTCATGTTTTCGGCAAAATGGACTTGTGGAAAGTATGTCAGACACGCTGTCGTACGAGGTCTTCATGTAGCCGCCTGCCTACCACTGAGGGATCACAAACGAACTTCATATAGTGACCATTTCAATTATGAGTGGATAAGCAGTTGAGGATGGCCTGAAATGCAGTCGAACAAAGATCGTAGAAGCTCGTTCTGTTCCCTTTGCTGTTTGAATTCCGAGTTCATGAGGCCAATAGAACAGCTTTAATTACACACATGAAAACACTGATCACATAGTCCACTGTAGTTAGCAGTAAAATAAAAAGTCCACATCTAAACGACAAATTTATATCGTTATCTGGGATGTCTACGCTGTAGATACCCTGGCTGAACTTCCGAACCAAGTTTGGGAGGGGTTGTTGAAAAGGCTTAAAAACAAGCTCACGAACTAGTTAAGAGCTTAGGGTAACTAGCACTAGCCGGGTTGTCTAGCTGGTGGATTCATGGAAGAGGACGATTGTTGTGGTTGGTTGATTAGGTATTAAGTATTAATAATTGTCTTCAAAGCTACATACATATACTGACTTGTACGGAGTGAGTGGTAACTCCTTATGGAAGTTCAAGCTGCGTCCACGAGTGAAATGTGGGGCATCACGTGATTTCCCAGTGGAGGATCTGTAGAAGTTTTAGCCGCAGCCGCGGATTGGGGTGGATGCGATCCGCCGCGCTAAACTGGATTAACCGCAGCCCTACGTCACTGACAGCTAACGGAACCAGACATCACGAAGGTCACAGTTCGCCTCCTATCCCATTATTGCTCCTGGGAAGCACACAGCTGGGAAATGGCTAAACGAAACTTTGTTCGCTGGTGGAGACGAGTTGCCCCAGCTTTCTTCTGTCCGCAGTCTCCTACATCTATTCTGACCCACCCAACTGACCCGATTTGGAGATATGTTGTCTGCTTTAAACAAAACTACTACATCTACATTTCACCTCACCTTATTGACAAATTGCGGGCATCGCCATGTCCACCGCGATGGCTATTGAGCCCCGGCAGCAACCGGATCGTACTGAGAGTCTTGGTCAGTTTCCCTCTTGCACCTGTCTTTTTGAATATCTGCTAGTTACGCAATCTAACTATCTCCTCCATAAAGCCTCTTCAGCCGCAACGCATGTAGCTCGTCCCAGACCGTCAGGATCAATCTCTGACCAGGCTAGCCGTGGTGGTGAGTCTATTCTGCACCTGTTCCATCCGTTGCGCCCATTCCGCCTGGAGCAACTTGAAACCGTCTCTTAACACATTCTGGTTCACAGATACACGCGCGTCCACGAACCCATCTAGCTATGTAAAGTCGTTCGACGTTCCCTCAGCGGATCGAAAGTTGGCGTCAGCTGGCGCTGCTGCCAGCTTGGCACATGCAGGATACACGACTCGCGAGATAAACAAGGTCGAGACTGAGCACCCTTTAAGGAACCCCCAGCTTACTTCCACAAGCTCCCAAGCTGCATGCCAAGCAGTGAGAACAACACAAAAGAAGCCTACCAGCCATGAGAAAGAGCCGCCCAGGAAAAATGCAGGGGCAAGGCTCGCAGCGACCGGTGCATTGTCTAAGAGTCGCAAGAGAGCAGTATCAGCCCCGCCAGTGCCCAACGACAGCAGCCACTTAACCCACGCAGTGACCGCAGCTTCTACATCCCACAAAATGTCTTTCAGACCAGCAACGGTACCGGAGGAGACTCGGGCTGAGACTCCATTGGACATCGGAAAGGTTCATGAAGCCGCTATGGTAAATGCCCGACGCGATCTCCAACCCGAGGCCGAAGACAACATACATGAAAGGGCAGTGATGATGGCGCGGCAAATGTTTTCAGCCATGCCTCAAGTGGAGACCACCACGGCTTCCATAAATTCCCGCCGTCCGCTATCTTTGCATGAGACTGCCCAAAGATTAGCTTCGGAGAAGTTAGACATGATGCATGACGAACAAAAGGCCTTTAGAGATTACTATAGTGCTGCAATCCCCCCACCAAGGCGCCACCGCTCGCTTCATTCAAAATTCGGGAAGCGTGCTACCAGCGATAGCGGCGTGACAGACATTGACAATGAACAATCTGAGGAGATCCGATCGCAAATGACAATTTTCCGTAGGAGAATGGCCAGGGTTGATGCTGAGAAAATGGCCCGCGACCATGAGGCTCTGATGAATGCCGCGACAAGGAATGCAGAAGCTGTGATAGATGACGTTGATAGGCGTATTTATGAATCTACAGGAAGGCCGCAACCTCGTGTGACAGAGAAACTTATATCCCGTCCAGTTGAAAATGCGAATGTTGTCCCTATTGGTGCAGGGCAGTTCGTCACCCAAAAGGATGTTAGCCGTGTTGCAAGATCAAAGGCCAAGCCCACCATCGAAGACGTCATGAGACGACTTGAGGAACAGAGAGCTAGGGTGATAGAGGAAGAGCTGGATGAGCGGGAGGCACTTCGGCAGCGAGAGCTAGAGAAAGAAAGGGAGAAAGAAGCGAGGAAGTGCGTACAAGAAGTGAAAGGTTTGTGTTTTAATTTCATTCTTCGCTGTACCACACATTAGCCTATTTGACACGTATGACAGAAGAGGAAAGGAAAAACGCCAAGACACAAAAGGAATCAAAGAAGCTTTTGCGTCGCCGCCTCAGCAAGTCCTCACGGGGCGGGTTATTCCGACGCAAATCCGCAAAGGCCCGTGGGAAGGTTCCGGCCAGAGAGGAGGAGGCCCCAGCCTCGGGTGCCCTGACTGATCACCGAGCTCCGCAAGATGAAGAAGAGGACGACTGGGTTCAAGTTCCAGAGAAACAAAGTCCCCCAAGATCCCAGCCTACCACCTCCAGTGCGGGAGAATCGTCCCAGTCCATATTTTTGGAACCGCCGCGTGAAAGTTTGTCCCGGCACGCAACTACCGCTTCCAACAAAACACAATCTGGCGGTTCGGAAAAATCCAGCTCGAGGTCGAAATTGTGGTCTAGGAAGAAGCGAGAAAGTGCGGAGGGCGAGCCCAGTCCGCCCAGCAAGACGGGCGATGCCGGTCGTGCGTCGGGAAGCGAGAGTGAGAGGCGGAAAAGCGCACCCGCAACCGCTCCCACTGTAGCTCCCTTGGCCGCGCCTTCGGATGGAACACAGGCTACAAACAACAGCCCTTCATCCATTTCAGCCAGGCCGGTCTGGAGCTCATCTACAGAAAGCTCAAGAGTCATCAGCGACAGGAAGAAACAGCAGGAAGGAGGAGGAGGAGTCCTGAGAAGGCGGTCGATGAAGACCAAATGGCATCTTCGTTTTTTCGGTAAATTAGCGCGGAGGCCTCGTTTGGGAGCCGGTCCGGGTTCGTTTGAAGTGCAACGCGAACGTCCTATTGTTCAAACTACCGCCCCGGCCCCACCGGCTGCTGCGAGTCTTAATACTGGATCAGAGGTCACGTCCGAGCCTCTTCAGACCATACCGTCTCAGAAATCATCGACTGATACCCCGACAAATCCCTCTAAATTCACGGAGAACCTGTGATTTTCAACTTGGGCATATCACCGCGAAACAAATAGTGCAACTATTTAGCGTCCTATCTCTTTCACACGCTCGCGCTAGGGGGGAGTTCGGTTTTATAATCTTTATTTTGCCCTATTCCTTTTTTATTTTTATTTTTATTTTTATTTTTATTTTTATTTTTATTTTTTGCATTCCTTGCTCTCAATTGTCCGGTAAATAGCACGCCGATATCACTCATCAAATTTTGCAAATGTTCAAGGCTTCCTTTTCGTCTTTTTTATCTTTTTATCTTTTTCCTGTTTCACCCACCCTTTGGTCTATTCAGTGCCATCTTCGAGGTTGAAACTGTTTTTCGACAACCCCAATTGAGTGACCAGTGTGAATTGCGAAGGGTTTCCGGCTTATATCGAGGCGTTGAGGCGCTACAGTTATCGCTAGTTATGTTGCTGCTTGATTCGAAACATTAATATGGAAGAAGGGAAACGGAAGTATACCATGTGGTATGCCTAATAATAATATGGGTCATGTTGGCGTTTTCAAGGTTTGGGAGTTACAAGGAACAAAATTGGTGATCTTCTGCTGGTTTCACTACTGATGCTTTCCATTTCTCGATCTTTTACACCGGCGACTTCCCCGATGATGTTTTATGCTGAAGTTATAGTGTTCAATTTCGCTTGTTTCCGGCTTCTGGCCAAAATTAGCTGAGAGTTACGCTGGATAAGGTTGCTATTCCCCCCAAGCTTAATAAAGTGCTATAAAGTGGTGTCGCTAATGTAATAATAATCTATTTACTAGTTAGGGGGGTAATTCATAATTAATATAAATTTTTTCAAAAACTAATTGCAATTGTTATATAGGGCAGACACTTCATGGATTACTGTAGTATGCTTAATTAATAGAACCAGTAATTAAATGTAACTTAGTTGGCCCAAACCACAAACTTGCTGACAAGGAACCAATTTGTTCAACATATTTTTCTTTCATTGATCAACCGATATGTTTAAATATATCACAGAAATGCCAAATATCTCATCCCTTTCTACATGGCGATAGTGCGCGCGTTAATAACCCTTGCGCAAGCAACTATTACTATGCTCCAAGCACGGAATGGCCTACCTTGCCTTTTTATACGCCGATAAATTACCCCGCGAGTTAGCATCAGTGGGATGCGCCGATGCCACTTCATTGGACCGATTGCCCGGAAGACTCAGAAGATTATTTCTACTCACAAAATGTTCTATGGGAACTCATGAAAAACGACCCATGAACATCTTCTCTCGCGGCCCAATATCATATCGAGATTACATTATTCTCACCGGGACGTGATACAGCCAATATTTGATTACCCAGCCCGCGAAAGGGACAGACCCATATCGACTTACGTTATTATTTAGCTCTGCCCTGTCCATACCGCAGTTCTAATACTCAACGGCCATTATTTAGACAATCATGGCGGAACCTCAATTCGGCCCTGTAGTTCCAGAGAACCCCGCTATCCCACCTATACGTAAATCACTACACGGGCAAACCATCTCACTAGAACCCCTCACTCTGGAGCATGCCGATTCCCTCTTCACCTGTCTAGGCGGCACAGACAATGGGAGCATATGGGACTACATGCCCGATGGGCCCTTCACGTCAGAAGCCGAATTCGACATATTCATAGCCAGCTTGGCCAAATCCGAGCAGCGGGTCTTCTTCAGCGTCATAGACCGCACCGGTCTCAATGCCCACTACAGGGGCAAGGCAATTGGCTTCCTGAGTCTCCTCCGCATCGATGTTAGTAACCGGGTGGTGGAAATCGGCTTCGTTACCTTCGCCCGGATGCTGCAGCGTACCACTGCTGCGACGGAGGTATTCTACCTCATGCTTAAATACGTGTTTGACGAGTTACATTTCCGCAGATGTGAGTGGAAGTGTAATGATTTTAACGAGCCGTCGAAACGCGCAGCAATACGGCTAGGGTTTGTGTTTGAGGGGGTGTTCAGGAACCACATGATTGTTAAAGGGCGCAATCGCGACTCGGCGTGGTTTTCGATTGTTGATCATGAGTGGGAGGGAGAGGTGATGGTGGCCCTTGAAAAATGGCTGAGCGCTGGCAATTTTGACGCTGAGGGCAGGCAGAAGCAGGATCTGGTCAGTATTAGACAGGAGAGATAAAGGATTTCGAAGTTATAAGTGTTTCTAATGTCTGTAGGACATCAGAAAAGGACCTGTACTTATTTCATTTTACTTTACATTTTTGCCCCAGGTACTTTCCGCTAATTCTTCGGTGGCATGTTCACGACCCGGAAGAAATAATAATAGTAGAATAGAATAATAGAACTTTTATCGGGAGTTGCGAGCTGCTAATTCTTCTCTGACCCGCAAATTTTGTCTCGCTAACGTGCGCATTTCAGATCTCAACCATGCTGTTGAATTGTGATTCAACTCCTTCGTTTGGTTTGTTTTTTTTTTTTTTTTTCATTCGAGTTCTCCCGTCGAGTGAATATCATCTAGAAATATTCGGATGGATAATTGGCAGTCATTTCCTGAGACATAACCTCGAATGGCAAGGTGGTAGGTAGGTATTTACTGTACATTACATTGCGAGATGCTACCCTAACCTAACGGTAAAGGCTGAACTCCCTACGCATAGTATACCTGATTTCACCGAATCCGCCCATCCCATCCAACGCCGGAGCGAGTGTCTACATCGCCGACCTAAAACGTGCAGTTCAATTAATATACCGGCTGCAGAGGATGCAAGGGATGCATTCTGCCTTAGTTATGGAGTTTACCCAATTAACTAAGAGATGATGACCTTATTATTTATATGTTAACAAGTCAATAACTGATTGATTGATTGATTAATTGATTGAATAGATATACTGAACTGAGAATGTTAACTTATTATAGAATTGTGGCGGACATATTACTTGTGAAAACAGAATTTTCCCAGCCCCCTCTGAAAATTAGTAGCAAAACACCACCAAAAAATCAAAATATCCGCATTTCTCTAGAATCATTCAATATCATCCAATACACATCTTTTTCAATCAAATATCATCCAAATACGCGTCTTTCTTACCTTTATCATCAATATGCCACCTCAACTCTGTGATTTCATTATCAACAAGATTGTACATCTTAAGAATGATTATATGTCTGCTGAGATCGCGCGAAGCATTGATTATCATCTGTGTATATTGAATTCAATGAAATCTTCACTGTTTTGAAACTGCTAGAGAACTCTGTTCAACATGTGATATAAAGTCAAAGATTATATCAGATATCTCTTCAATTCTGAAGAGATTTGATGAAGATTTTGAAGCTTTTTTGTATCATGCAGTTGAGAACTTCATAAGAGAAAAAGATATAAAAGAATATTTCAGATCTACTTATATAGAATAGTATTATAATAATTAGAAAGATTCAGATTACAATTCATTATAATATAAATTTAGAAGTGAAAGTAGTATGAGATCTGTTCTCATCACTATAAATAGTGAATAAAGATGATTTGAATTTCTGCAATTTTATCTGTTATAATGGACTTTTTAATCCATCTCTTATAATTTGAAATATACTCTTGTCAATATTCATATGAAGCAACTGTTCCCTTGTCAATCAATTGAAGTATTCATCAAATTGAGGTATTGGACTGCTTTGAATTGGAGATGGAACAGTGGATTCGATGGAAGATTCAACGGTGGATTCGATGGAAGATTTCAACAGCGGATTCGATGGAAGATTCAACGGCGGATTCGATGGAAGATTTCAACGGTGTATTCGATGGAAGATTCAACGGCGGATTCGATGGAAGATTTCAACGGCGGATTCGATGGAAGATTTCAACGGTGGATTTGATGGAAGATTTCAACAGTGTATTCGATGGAAGATTCAACGGTGGATTTGATGGAAGATTTCAACAGTGTATTCGATGGAAGATTCAACGGCGGATTCGATGGAAGATTTCAACAGTGTATTCGATGGAAGATTTCAACAGTGTATTCGATGGAAGATTCAACGGTGGATTTGATGGAAGATTTCAACAGTGTATTCGATGGAAGATTCAACGGTGGATTTGATGGAAGATTTCAACAGTGTATTCGATGGAAGATTCAACGGCGGATTCGATGGAAGATTTCAACAGTGTATTCGATGGAAGATTCAACGGTGGATTTGATGGAAGATTTCAACGGCGGATTTGATGGAAGATTCAACAGCAGATCTGGATGTGGATGATAATGAGATTGTGAATTCAGTTCTTCTATTCCTTTCATCATATATTTCATCATCATCACATTGATTATCTCACTTGAGAATGTCATATTGAATGAAGTTGAAGCTGCCAGAGCTGAAGAAGAGAATATAATCACTGACATTTGAGAGATCTGTATAGAAGAATTGATTGTAGAAATTATAGATTCATTCTTCTAATTCTTCTTCTTCTTTCTACTCATTAATCATTTTATCATCTCTCTTGTTCTTTATCTCATTGATAATCACCCGTTCATACAATCTGTATGAGATGTCAGACTCAGGTGTAGGGATTCGCGGATATCAAGGATTCTCAGACTGAGTCACTATATTCTTCTCATTCATCTGCTCCTCCATCTCATCATTGACTGGATCCTCTCCATTATCCAGAACTTCTGGAACAGGTAGTTTGGGGAGACTGAGGTGCAGAGTAGGAGTCTTTGTACAGGCTTGCGAAGCAGCAGGACAACAGGTGTTGTGAGACATATTGAAAAAAGGGTTGATTGATATATGTGGATTTGATGATAAAGATAAGAAAGACGCGTATTTGGATGATATTTGATTGAAAAAGACGCGTATTGAATGATATTGAATGATTCTAGAGAAATGCAGATATTTTGATTTTTTGGTGGTGTTTTGCTACTAATTTTCAGAGGGGGCTGGGAAAATTCTGTTTTCGCAAGTAATATGTCCGCCACAATAACCTTGTATGCCGACCATGATTAAGGATTAAGAAAATGAAAACAATAAAAATAAATAAATAAAACTCTAGTGATTTTCGCATCGTCTTGCCATCATCACCATATGCATCATTGTCTTAACGAGCCAGCCTGCTAGTTATCATGACAATCGCAATACCGCTTATCAAGGGGTTTGTCGCCCTGGCTCACCTCGCTGCCCCTATCTCTGCCAGCTATGCCTTCTATGTAGGCAAGGATCTTCCGCTGATGGCGGCATGTTAATCGGCGGAACAGGGGAGGAGGTGTCCAACCATTGGGTACAGCTGTTCCCGCGCGAGATCATGCACCCAACGAGTCTATCCGAGTGGAGTCACCGGATGCCACGATTCCTGGGGAGCTAATCAAATACTCGGACTTTTAAGGGTTCCCCCCTCCATCGACCAACGGCGGCATCAACGAGAAGGGTGTTGAGGTAAGGGACATCTGGGCCAGCAACGATGACGAGCTGGTTAAGATGACCCCGACACCACAACATGGCGTGCAGTACAGCAACCTGGCACGTCTGGTAATGGAGAGAGCTAGTACTGCCCGGGAAGGCGTTGAGCTGTTCGGAAATCTGATCAAGGAGCGTGGATATGCTACTTACGGAGGCAACTCGCACCTCATTGCCGACTGTAACAAGGGGTGGGTTGTCTGAGAGTTTGCGGGCAGCCAGGGCCTCTGGGCTGGGGAGCGCCTTGGTCCAAACGAGGTCTGCGTGCTATACCCAGGTTGCATTGAAGATTTTCCCGTCAACTTTGCCAACCGTGATGACTGTATGGGTTCTGAAACTATCATTTCATTTGCCATTGAATAAGGTTGGTGGGATCCTGGTGGCGACAGACCCTTCAATATCTTCAACGTCTATGACGTCCAGGGGCCCGATTACTCGGCCCGCAACGGCGGGTTTAAGTACATCTCCCAAGCGCAGCTGGAGAATACAACTCTCGCTATGGTCCCTGTTAGCGAACAAGATCCAATCGAGCGTGTTCGCGGATGACCAAGCTAGTTATGGACAAGTCTTGAGCTTAAAACAGGGCGTCCACCCGGACCTATTGCGGATCTGGATCGCTCCAACAGCCTCAGTGGCTGCACCTCATGTCCCTTACTGGCTTCGGGTTAATTCCATCCTTCCCGAGTTTGGTCAACACCACGACGGCGCATCGAGTACTTTCCTGAACCCGGACTTTATGTTGCAGCAGGCATCTCAGTTCGCGGGCCGGTTGTTTAAACGAGTTTTATACTACATGTGCTCTAATCCGAAAGGTTTCCTGCCAATCGATAGATATGTTGACGGCATTCGAGGAGTAGTCACGGAGCGACATTGGCTGGGTCGAACAGAGCGAAAAGACGATGATTGAGCAGGCCAGCCCCAAAACGGCCAGTAGTTGGCTTTGACCCTGATGTGCCGGCCAGCAAGCAACAGCAACCATTGAGGCGAAGAGAGTTATAGGAAGAGTCTGTTGCTCCACGGGTTTATATGTATAGCAAACATACATTAAAGTAGAATTGAGTGAAAGAATAGCCTAGTAATATATCCTTTTTACGGTCAGGCCATCACAATATTCGAGATTAAGATGTAATCTCAAGATATAGTGATATTTAACATCGATCTGGATATACCTTAGGCTTATAAGTTAGAAGATAGTTGCCGTCTCGCAATCAAAAAACGTCTAATAATACACTCCGTGTAAATCATTTACTTGTTACATTTATATTATTCATTCCTCCGGAACAGATACGCCTGAAACCTTTTCGCAAATTTTCAGCAGCTCCTCTTGTTTACTCACATTTCCAGCCCCAGGATGAGGCGATGCTTCCCCGCTTATTGTGAAAAATGTTCCGCTTTCCAGCTTCGCCAACTTCCCCTGTCCAACTGCCCATTCAGCCAGTGCCTTGGCTGGCTTGTCCATTGATCCCGGAGCCATCGAACCTCCCATCTTGGTCCTCACCCAGCCGGGGTGCATGCTTACAACTTGGATATCATCACCCCAGCGCCTCGCAAAGGCATTGGCCAGCATCACATCATGCAGCTTGCTATCTCGTATGAGTGTGGCCTTAT
Organism: Blastomyces dermatitidis ER-3; assembly: GCF_000003525.1. Classification (NCBI taxonomy): domain Eukaryota; kingdom Fungi; phylum Ascomycota; class Eurotiomycetes; order Onygenales; family Ajellomycetaceae; genus Blastomyces; species Blastomyces dermatitidis. The sequence goes on along the minus strand of NW_025544776.1, from coordinate 7,026,330 downwards.
CGTGTTCCGCAGAGTCTTGTCACCGTCATAGTGGCTGTCTGAGCTCATAAAAAGCAACCGTGAGGTGGGTCTTTTCATCAAGCAAGTGAGGATATACGGCGCAAGCATGTTGACGGCGAAAACGGCCGAGATCCTGTCCACGGTGATTTCCTGGCTGCTCGTGGCACCGTAGCCGATGCCTGCGTTGTGAATTATGGCGTCGAACGCCCCGCTCCCGGATGCATTGGCGACTTCTGCCAGTTTCTTGGTTTCAAAAATTGATCGCAAGGTCGCCAACAAGTACAGCTTCGGCGTTAGGTACTGCTCGCTCTGTCGAGGAAGCGCGATCTGCGTTGCGAGCATAAAGGACGACCGAATGGCCTTGATCGGCAAGTATCTTGGCCGCAGCCTGGCCGATGCCGTCGCTGGAGCCGGTGATGAAGATGCGAGCCATGGTTGGTTTTGGGTCGTCACGGAAGCTTTGTTGTCATGATAAGCTTAGTTACCTATGTACGCAGTAAGTAACTACACGCGAATGACCCGCGGGTAGACTAACCGAGTACGGTATGGCTCAGCGATGGTTACCCGTTGACCCCAAAGTGTATTTTAACCTCAACCATCAACAAAAGTCTCCTACACAGTCAAAACAAATACAACATACAAGCTATCAAATATGTGCACAGCCGACCAGCGTACTAATATTTTGCTAGTGGACGGTTTCCTCAACGTTTACGGACTACAAGGTCTGTGGTTTTCTTTACGGGATCACCCTAACTGGAATACCATTTGACGAATTAGATGGGCGAGGCCCAACATACGGTTTGATAACTTCAATCGCTGCCTGTAAAGCTATGGCCCTTGAATAGGTGCAAGCCTTCTAAGTAGGCTTTGGCTGTAGGTAGAAGAGAAAGCTGTTTCACGGACATGCTCCTCTCCAGTTGAGTCACTGTTTACCAATCATCGCAGTAATTATTAACAGGAGTATTAATTCAGGTTTTGTCAGCTCCTTCGTCCAATTATCAGTTTCTCCGTGATACCTTCTTGTCCCTTATAGGTCTGCCGTCAGAGCAAGAATGACCCCCATCGACTTTCGCATGACTCAACCGTCCAAAGCTCCCTTGATTTGAGATCTCTAGCCGTCAATAGTCAGTATCGGCCGGATCAAATCAGGACGGAGCTTGACATTTTCTTCAGATTCCGCGACGACAAGATTCATCAGCCAGCAGATGAATTGTAACAGTTGGTTATGAGCCATCTATTCCGCGTGTTACAAATATGCTGTGAGGCTTTACTCCGTCTGACCAATAAGCTCATAATTTCCATATCCTCAATATGGCCAATGAGAAGGATGGAATAGTATCGAAATGGCAAGGTTCGGACCTGTAGACTTGATGAATATATATACATACGACATGATGGCCCTGATACCCATGATTAGCATCCTGCTTTCACGCATAAATTGTTAATCTTGCGAGGTTCCCAGTTGTCTTCTGCTATCTCCAAAAACTCCACATTTGTTTCACTTTCCCTCGAAGCCTCCACCCATTATATCAACAGTTGCATCCTTACCTGTGTGAAACTAATCGTTAGACGAGAATGGTTATGCAGCTTGATCTCCCCAGTGCCTTGAAGGTATCCGTCGAGTCGTCAAAGGAGTAATACAAACAGCTGGGCAAATCGGGGCTGCAGCAGCCTTAGCGGTTACCTGGGATGAACGTTCTTCAAGCTGTCTAACTCTGTTCTTCAGGTAATCTACTTCATAAGATAATCGACTAGGTGTAGTGGACGGGGCTGTTGAGCTGTTCACGATTGACGATACTGGCCGACCTAGGCTCATCAAACTTCTGCCAAAAGCTGAGGATTCTATAGTAGGCGCCGAATGGCTTGGTTGCTGTGACTTCATAGCCGGCGCAAGATTGGGCTGCAGGGTTTCTGCTAGGTCATTTCCATAGATGCAGGCACTGTTCTTGGATCGCACACAGTTACTACACGGAGTTTGCCGATTACATCGAATTTTGCGTTTTCTGCAAAGAATGCAAGAACTATGTCATCTTTGTTACTTTAAGCGCCATAAAACACCAGTTCCTATTAGCCGTTGTCGCTTGCGTTCTGTGTCACAGATCACTCCCACTTTTATTAAATATTGACCAGGAAAGGCGCTCAAGGAGAATTCCCCGACATCACATTCCCGATATGCACCCAAGTATCCGAAGTTCATGAGGAAGAACGAGGGAGAGTTATCAGATCCGAGCGGCTCTTCGCCCAGTCGGAATTTGCGCTTTTGGTCCGTATTTCTCGCCATTTGCGGGTCATGCATAAGCTTATTGGATGACATGCCCACGGTGCACCATGAGGAGATCAAGGTAGTCTGTTCCAATTCTCTTTAGAGATGCCTCGACGGAATTGAAGATCGCCCGCCGCGAGAGACCTTTGGGCCAATTAGCTTGTAAATGTGGAGGGTTAGCCACGGAGAGGAGCTATCTACGAACTAAATTGATTAACATAGTCTTTACTCTTGGGGAGGTCTCCCCAGTAGGGAGGGATAAACACATCGTCGTGTTCGCTCACAGGGGCCCAGCATTTGCTTATGATAACCAGCTTGTGCCTCGGAATGTCATATTTTCGAATAGCTTTTCCGATCATTTCCTCTGCTCTTCCATTCGAGTACAACCCAGCAGTATCCCACTATCCCCAATAATCAGTATTATGTATTAGAGCTGTGCAGCGTTTCCCTTATAGCGCTGGACCTACTTAGTTAATGCCTCTGTCATACGTCGCCTTCAGCAGCGGGAGTGCTTATCCAGTGGTAAGCATACCCCCAACGGAAATTAAGGGCATTCTTATACAAACGCACCTGCTCGTCATCTTTCACCCCCTCGCTCCACTTTGAGCCCCCTAAGCTCATAGACCCGAAAATCGGAACTGACACCCGCGTCCCCAGGTTCTACCTCAACGTCAACATTAAAAATAGAAACAACATCGTCATCCCTGGTAGGAACTTTCTCGGTTCACCATGAAAGCCGCCCATCTGGTGAAACACCAGAAATCAACCGTGGCCTCGTACATAAAACTCGCCTATTTGGGCAGAACCATTGGGGTAATGGTGCTGTACAGGTCAGTTGTCTCTATCCAACGCATACGGGCGGAGAAACAACGAAAACACATTCTCTTAACGAAGAAATAGATCCTTCGCGAGCTTTTCGAGAGCATCGAGCCACACATACATACAGAATGGATCCAAGCTCACTTCCAACATGCAAAGGTGCAAACTCCCACCAAGGGTAATCAAATCGCAGTGGACACCTCCTTGGCCCGCACCACCAAAGTGGGGTCTGCCCCAGAAAGATGTCGCTGACAAACTTGTGGATTGCTACCTGCGAACGATCGAAACCATATATCATATTCTCCACATTCCTACATCCAAAGAGATTATGAGGAGGTATGGCTAAATGTCGCACCTCCGGACACAGCGTTCCTGGTCCAACTTAAGCTCGTACTCGCCATCGGGGCTACCACATATGACGAAAAATTCTCAATGCGGGCTTCAGCCTTTCGATGGATCTGTGAGGCCCAATCCTGGCTTGCAGAACCGGGGTTTAAAGCAAGACTAAACAAACAGGTTTTGCAGACTAATATTCTGCTTCTCATCGCTCGACAAACGGCAAGCCTTGGTGGCAGTCTGGTCTGGATTTCGGCAGGATCTCTCATTCGGGGCGCAATGCTTCTTGGATTGCATCGGGATCCCACATTTCTCCCAGAAAGCACGGTGTTCGCTATTGAGATGCGCAGGATACTGTGGAACACCATTTTGGAGATAGCTCTGCAATCGAGCATAGACTCTGGGGCGCCTCCTCTCATTTCACTTGGCAGCTTTGATGTTGAACCGCCTCGCAACTTGAACGACGATCAACTGATGGTTGGAGACCCTCTGCCGGCATCAGATGATACTTTTACCCAAATGTCTGTTGCGATCGCCCTTCGTAAAACATTTCCAATTCGCCTGGTGGTCGCAGAATTTTTGAATAATCTATAATCCCGTAGTACATATGAGGAAACTCTTCAACTCGATGCAAAATTGAGGATATCACATAAGGAGTTGTGTCGTGCTCTCCACGGCCTTAAATCAGCCACGGGGTCCTCCCCTCTCGATTCCAAGTCCAAGTAGTAGATTTCATCATGCATCGCAATTTCTCAGCACTTCATATCCCTTTCTTCGTGCCGGCTCTACGCGAGACGACCGATGCGTTATCTGCCTCGCTGAAAATTTGGCACCTGGTGCGGCTTGCTCCTTACGGTGATGAGGCCTCGCCAACAGTAGAAAACGGTCTAGTGCGACTCGCGATTAGTGGGTCCCACTTCTTTCGCGGGAGCGCTTTGCTGGCTAGCCTTACGGCAGCAGCCGAGCTCATGTTCCAGCTGCACGAGGAGACTGGTCTAAGTCCAGCACCATTAAGGCCCGACCTGCTTGCCATAGTCAACGATGCTATAACTTGGTCCTTCCGGTGTATTGAGGCTGGGGAGACCAATATCAAGGGATATCTCTTTACCTGTTTGGTAGCTGAGCGGGTTGACGGGCTCATGAAAGGAACAGAGAAGGACGAGTTTCCAGAGTCATTAATCACGGCAGTTGAAGCTGCTCAGGAAAAGTGCTTGCGGGTCCTGGAGGAAAAGGCGGCCGAGGGTCGGAGAGGCCCAACAGTAGACGTGCCTAACCAAATGGGGTTGGATATACCCGAGGGCACGGAAGACTGGGATATTATAGTAAGTTGGCCGCTAGCTTCATGAGCCAAAACCGTCGATAACAAAATATCAGATGCCAAATGGACGGTTCAATTTGGAAGAGCCCATGAACTGGCTGTTCAATGATGAGACAACACAATGTATGCCAATCTACTAATGAAACTCGAGAGTGCGCAAAGTGTTTTCCGGAGTGGGGGTTATCTGGAATTTAGGGCCTTGCTGTTCTATCTAACTGAATTTATATATGGCAATCAGTTTGGTCAAAAAGAGACATGTAGCTTGGATTTGCGAGTCCCATGATATAACTGATCGCCCCTCTCAACTTGGCTCTGAATCGAATAACTTTAGAGCGGCGTTAAGAGAGGTATAGTAGAGAGAAAAGGCTTGTGTAACAATTATAACCCTGATTACACTCACGGATTTTGCGGGGATTTGCGAAACCAAGTACTGTTCCAAATAAACAGAGAGCGGGAGAGACCGATTCTATTACATGTAGATATTGTACAGGTAGATATTGTTCTCCACTCCCCTGTTCCATTTCATTAGATAAAGCACGAAAAAGGGTTAATATGGTACAATAAACATTTCACTCACTGGCCAAACGTAGCTTCTTTCAAGCTTGAGTTTTAGATATAGAGCAACCCAAAAGTCAAGAAGGTGGCCAAAATGCAGAAAGAATAGCGGAGTTCTTTGCAGGTAGTCAGAAATTTAAACTGATGGCAAAGTAGGTGGAATCAGTGATCTAATAAAAATAGGTGGTAAGACAATGGAATGAAATGGTGTAGGGAATCGGTGAATGTATAATAGTCAAAATTTGAAAAGGGTATATAAAACCGAGAACGGGGCAGGATAGAGGTATATAAAACAAGAATGGGAAATCCAACCACTAAACATTCCAAAGGAAAATCTCAAATAAATTATGAATGACGAAGAAAATGAAATAGAGCCGGATGTAGCATGTGCATCAAAAGACCAAGGTCAAAGAAGGGGTTAGTTTATATAGCGAATAAGGATACAGTCTACCAATGAAGAGGCAAAAAGGATGGGGGTAAAATAACGAAATATAGCCTCAAATGGAAATAAAAACAACACCGGGGAATATTAATTTTACCAAACATGTAAGGAAAATGGATGTAGAAATGTGTCTTGGAAAGGGGTAGATATATGGAACGATGAGCGGAGTGTAAGGGTATGAGAGGAGCATGAGAAACGCCCAAAAGGCAAAACTGCATGAAACAACGAAAATGATATGTAAGTTACCGTTACGGGTAATCCAACACATCAATATAGAGGGAATAGCTAAGTCGGAAGCTCTCTCTTGGGATAGGGCGTCCGTCCATCTCGTATCACCTCTGGCGTCGCTTGGTTCTGTTTAGGCCGGGCAGCCGCGACTTGCGGTATCTCGAAAATCGCAGGTATGCCAGGCACGACGCGAGTCATTCCTCCCCAACCGTAGTTTTGGATTCGGTAATAATAGTAGAATCCTTCGTAGGCGGCCTGTCCGCAGTGGAGACAGCCTCGTTGAGAGTTGCAGCTTGCAACGCGTCGTCGCCATGGCCAGAGGAGCCGGGCTTCTCAGCTAGAGATGATGAACGAGGAGGATGCGTAGTCTCGGCGCCAGCTGGCTGTTCTGTCGGGTGGAATGGAGGGTACTTCGGTTCGTGGATATCTGCTGCGGGGAGAAGCTGTGGCTCTTTGGTTGGCTGTACACTGATGTTTTGTACTTGTCCGAATTCGAGGGATCCCCTTGGGTCTAGATCAGACGGCGAAATTGGTCCTGGATCAGTGTTAATAGTAGGGGCATCATCAGTGGAGCTTCTGCAGTCCATGAATGCCCCGCTAGCCTCGTCAGCAGTGTCGAATGTATCCACTTCTTCGATGTCCTCATCATCACAATCGAACGGAATTTCATCCTCTTCTTCTTCGATAATTTGGCTTTTCCTTGCGCCGGAGCCGACGGTTTGAGCCCCAGCGCTCGTACCGATTACATTTTCCCTTGATTTAGGTAACCCCGGAGTGCCAGGGCCGCTTGCAGCGGGGAAGGCAGATGTGGCAAGGGATGGACCCTTAAAAGCTGATCGTTTTCGGCGAGCAAAAACAAGGCCTGATGCTGGTGATGAAAGGATGGAACCTGGAGCAGCTTCGTTGTAGGCGTTATAAGCTGCCCCTTTATGATGACCGGACCCAGCAACCGTTGAAGGTCCACCACCTCGAATAAGCCTGATATTACTTGGGAAGGGGGTGCTTGAGCTTGGAGTTGCGGGTAGAACTTTCACTGATGGGTGCGGGGATCGGGTAATCGTCTGCCTGGCAGAGGCAATGGGTGTTGATACCGTGTTGGTACTATTCGAGGATATGGATGAGGTCTTGGAGTGCGAATGTGCATGATGAATACTCCGAATGGAGGAGACAGACGAAGAAGTAGATTTTCGCCCACGTAGGCCCACAGATGAACGACGATATGAGTTGCGAGGGGTAAGGGGCGAAGGGGATAAGGAATTACGTTTATGAGTAATACTCGCGGTGCTAAGTGGTCGGGGCTGGTGGGACAGGGAGCCAGAACGGGCAGCCCCTGGATAGGAGGCATTGCTTGGAGTAAGGCTGCTTGCGGTAGATGAACGTTTCATTTGGATTGGAGTTTGTTGTGTTCGGTTAAACGCCGTGGTGGTAGGTGTTGTTTGGGCTGGTCTGGAGGCAGGTTCCTTATTTTTAGGAGGACTTGATTTGTCTGTGAGAAACTTGAGCGAAGGTGCATGAGAGAATGACTTCGAATGAGGCGACTTGGCTCGTTTTGTGGATTCAATTAGCCAATGTTTAATAGATGCGAGCTGGCTGATTATAGGGTGATGTCGGCGACGTGTGCCATGTCGTCTCAAGATGCTCTGCGGATGCGATAAATCAGGCTGAGACGCACTGAGGTGCAGTGTACTGGTACGTGATCTGCGATTTTCTTTCGGGGGGGGCACTGGACGGTGACGTGATGAGCTACCTGATCGGACAGAGGGATCTTTCTCGATGGGAGGCGACGGAAGGACCGAGACTGGGGACGAGACAATGGCGGTTTCTGGTAGCTTAGGAAGGTCGGGAACAATGATTTGAGCTGCATCATGTTAGAGTTCATCACCGCTGGATATTCATGGGGGAGGTGTGCTACACTCACGGGTTGGTATGCTTCTCCTATCTCTCCTACCCCTACTTCTCGGCGATTTGGTAGAATGCCCTTCCTCATCAACCTCGACAAGTGCAGCTGATATTCGTTCGAGTCGGGTACTGGCGGCACTCAATCGACGTAAATTTTTCGCTTCAGCCTCCCTCTCGCGCCTTTTGCGCTCTCTTCTCTTTTCCTTCCTTTCCTCCTTCTCTATTAGGAGCGCCCACCAGCCAGCGAGCGCATCACATCGCTGCGCAAGTACGCTTTCAATTACCTGATCAATATTTACTCCTGCACTTCTCATCCGCTCTAGGGTTGTTCTTTCCAGCGGGGTCGAGAACGGGGCTGGTCGAGCTAATTTCAAGATCGCTTGTTGCTGCGGGGAATGCTCAGCCAGAAACGAATGATTCAGGACATCGGACAAGGTAGGCCGGAGAAGCGGACGCTTCGATAGTAACAGACTTATTAGTGACTTTGCATCCTCCGGAAACCGCTCATTATACTTAGGCTCCTCCGTCAAAATCCTTTTTTTAGTGATCTGGTCGTCGTCATCGTCGAAAGGCAACTCTCCCGCAATAAGAGCATAGAGAATTATCCCCAAACTCCAAACATCCACCTTTTCCCCGGCGTACTTCTCACCCTTCAGCATTTCCGGCGCGCTGTAGCACACCGTCCCGCAGAATGTTTGCAGGTAGCTCGCCTTTCCTTCATATTCCCTCGTGAAACCGAAATCGCATAATTTGACATTTTCATGCTTGTCGAGCAGAATGTTCTCCAGCTTCAAATCACGGTGTACACACGATTTACTGTGGACGTAGCAAACAGCCCCGACAAGCTGTGTGAATATCCGCTGGACCTTCTCGAGCGGCATCGGTCCATTGCAGCTAAGATAGTTATACAGTTCATCACCCGGACAATATTCCAAAGCCAACCAAACAAGATTTTCCGTCACGATCACTTCGTACAATCGAGCTATATGCGGATGGAGAAATTGGCGATGGTGGTGGATCTCGCGCGCGAGGTTCGCATCTTCCCGACTCGATGACTTGAGAACAACCTGTAAATACCCACCGCGGCCATGTCAGTTTTCGATGCGCCACTACAACCAGGCAGAAGGGAGAGAAGATATTATATCCGCAGTACCTTGGAGCCATTCGTAAGCTTATGCGTCGCAAGATAAACTTTGCCAAAGGAGCCTTTCCCGATCAACTTCCCGAGGTTGTAGTTACCGACATTTCGCAAATCCTTCGACGAGAATTCTCTGTGTAGCGAAGAGTAGGAAATCAATATAAATTCATAGATAGGAATGGCAGCGGTATAATGCAGGAAGCAAGATTCATGTGGACGAAGGGGGTGAATTACTGCAATAACTCTCGGTAGGAGTTGACGAGCTATGCGGCATCGAGAGAAGAAAAAGTTAGCCAAACCACCATTTCCGCCAGAGCGACTAACAGAACATGTAATAATCAATCCATGCGCAAACACACCTTATCCTTTTGAAGCTGGGACTCGAGCTTCGACTTGGGGGGCGGCATGTGTGAGGATTGGAGTCGCTGATTAATGTGATGCTGCCCCTCGCGTTGATCTTCTCATTGCTTGCGAATAGTCAAAACACCGCAGGTCAGCCATATAACGGAATGGGTTCGATGTCAGGACTTCAGGAGATTTGGTAAGATGGAGGACATCGACTGTTGTGGAGTCAGAGAAGTCTGAGATAACTTGGAAGGTCTGTGGTGGCTGCTTTTTAAGCCCGACCGATACTGGAATGATTTAACGAGGTTAGGTTCGTCGCGGGCGGATAAAGTTGGCGGAAGAGCGACGATCATCCCTTGAAGCCTCTTTTGGGCAATTATTTAAGTTAAGGACAACGACCACAACGACCAACAACGAACCACAACGCCAGAAGCTTCAGGCTACAACGAGAAGCAACGACGATGCCGTACGGACAAGTACACCTGTTAATTAGCCGTTCCAGTTGCTGTCTACGGCTGGAAATGGTTACCACTGACCCTTAGCCATCGAGGACGCCGCTTGAGACGTGGTTCGATATCTACGCGGCAGTCTATCACGGCCCTATGCTGTATATTGCCATACGGCGCGTGTCTTTGCATACTTGTCAGTTACCCATTACTCACCCATTATTAGTTACTATTGACTGAATGAATTGTGGCAAGAAACTAAGAACCGGTTTTGTTTTGACCAATGTTGAAAAACGTGGTCAAGAAACGGGCTATGCCCTGGGCAGATTTGAATTCCGGGAGATGGAACAAGAGCGCTGCGGAACCCTTGAGAACAGCAGCGGGAAACACACTTAAAAGGGCTGCTTCAAATACTACTGAAATACGAGGAGCAGGAAACCGCGAACGGAAATCATAATTACCATTCTTCCATTTACGCAGTGTCCAATGGGCTTCCATGGATCCTTCTTTGAAGATCTGTCTCCCCAAGTTCCAGCGACAATAAATTACACCTTTGAGGGATGATGCCTTGTATCGAGGACTCTCTTGGAAGAATGGGCGGAAGAATAATTATGTCTGAAAAATATCCCCAGTTATTCACTCTCAAGATTGCGGATCCAGTTCGCCAAGGCACCAACAAACCTGGTTCCAGGGTTATTTATTTTAGCCCTTGTCCAGGAACTCATATCCACGCTAGTCCGTGATCTCGGAATTTAAGAGAGGATGGGGTGGTTATGCCGAAAGACATTTACAAATGCGAAGCTAGTTACCCGTCTTTTGGGACCCCGTGTCGAAAAATATCCTTCCTCCCAGTGATACAAGCTATATACTCATGCGGATGCAAATGGACGTCCTTGTTAGTTGCTTACCACCACTATCTTATTATCGTCCAGATTTGATCCTAAACGAAAACATCAGACGGAAATGAAAAGCCCGGAACCCACATATGGCGACGGGATAAGAACATCTTTGTCACACACTCCGAATATGTTGCTGAGAAGGCAGCGCGTAAGATATTCTTATCTATTTTTTGATATTCCGACCCTAGATTACGAATGGTCAAACTTCGTCCGGCTCATCCACAAAGTGTCGTAGGAAAAGTATACTGAGCGTTCAAGTTCATATTGTCCTCCGACAATAACGTCCCCACTCGTTGGACTAAAAGGCAAGACAGCCACACGAAGTCAAGGACTGCTGCCCGCAAATGATACCCCTTATTGTTCTTGTTTCACAGGCGGTGGAAACGCAATAGATCGCCAATTCAAAAGGACATCAGCAACCCACGCCTCGCAGCAATCGAACCGACCTGTGCACTGATTTTGTCAGCTCCCTCGACAGTGGAAATCCAGTGGCCCAGTTACAGTTGGAAGAGCGGAAGGCTGGGTAAACCGATCCAACCTGAAACAGACAAATAGCAGAACTTGACTCCACCCGCCAATCAAGTACAACCTCCTTCCTCATCGCTGATAACATCAATTACAACATCATTCTACCTTGGCATTAGACCAGGCCACTGAAAATAGCCCTTGGTCGTGAACGGAAAAATGTCAGTGCAACCTCGCTTCCTACAAGGCTTGGAACCGAATGCCTCTTTGACCCCCATATCAACGGTATCCCTAGTCGCCTAAGGCTAGGTGAAGACAGACCAAGCACATTACACTACAACAGTCATCCGTTTTACCACGGAGGCCGAAATAATATCTTCTTTCACTCCTATCGCGCTCACAGGGTGCTTGGCGTTCAGTTCAATCCCATCACGACGTGCTTAAGTACAATTTAGTGCGGTGCTCAGTATAGCATAAAATCAGGAAATGGAATAGGAGAAGAATAGATGGAAGACGAAGAGCAGTGTTAATACTGAACAAATAGTGAATCCGACCCTGGCATAACCTTTCTTCTGAAGAGGGCAGCCCACATGGTGGTTTCTTCTGAACTCCCCATGTGGACTGATATAACTAAAACTTGTCAACTGGGAAGATTTGAGATGCCACGAGCCAAGACACTTTCTTGGATGGTCTTCCCACGTGGGCGCCAAGGATGGGTACAAAATGAGAAGCCAGCGCTGAAAGTCCTTCATGAGCTTCCCACGTAGTCCCGCTTTCCGATATCAACGTTCACGTACTCTAATGGCCGCCTTGGATTGCTTCTCTTTTCTGCTGCTATCCATTTGTCACAAATCCGTTATTTTTCTTCTTTTTCCGATGGGAGCGTGCAGTCCAAGACCTGAAAGAACAGCTTGTCAGAAAAAACCCCTTTCGGTCTTTGTACCTGGGGAAGCAATATGGCATGCCACTTACTTATTATAGAAAATATCCACGTCAACGCGAGTTACCGTCTACCAATTATCCATATTTCTTAGCTCTCCCATGATCCGATATGCTCCTAGCGGCATGCATATGCATCTTCGCTACCTCAACCCTCCTCAGTGTTGAAAATTAGCCTCACCAATTTGGCCATCAGCCTTGCGCTTCCGTCTACCCCGCCTCGAAATGCGGCCCAACCGCTCCGCCTTCAACGCTGTCATTCATGATACAGTTCGGGTTTTCCATCTTTCTCCACAGAGATATATTCCAGACATTTGTCAACACCTTACAGCATTATAATGGAGCCATTATCTTTGGCAGTCGGCTTTGCTGGTTTAGCAGGGCTTTTTTCGACCTGCGTTGACTGTTTTAAACTAGTCCAAGTTTATGATTCACGCGCTTCAGATTATGAGGTATTGCAGACAATGCTTGACAACCAACAATTCCACTTTATGGCCTGGGGCAAGGCGTGTGGTTTCATGCATCCATATCGTACAAACTCCAAGTATGAAACCACCACAATCATAGAGGAGGTATTTCTCTCTGGAGTAGTCTAACAGCCGTTGCAACCACAGGTTCGACGATCCAACCTCTTCTCTTCGTAACGAGCGAATAGAGCAGACAATGGAAAAGATCAAGTCTCTACTTACGAACGGTGACCACTTGAAAGAGATTTACGGGCTCAAAGTCCAACGACCACCGCTAGGGTCGAAATTTACCGAGGCCGCATCGTCTAGTGCTTTCTCCCGAGCTTTCCAGAATACGAAAGCTTTCTGCAATACAAGCCTGCAGCGAAGGGTCCATATCATTGGCTCTATTCGATGGGCTGTGAGCGATCGGGATAAATTCGACCGGCTCGTGCAGAACATAAAGGATCTACTTGGAGACCTGACAAAGTTCACTGAAGATATCGGGGTCACCGAGTCTCAACACCTAATCGTTGAGTACGAAATAGAAATGATTGACGACGAGTCCAGCCTGGCAGTAATTGCAGCAGCCAGTGCCTGTGATGGTGATGATGACGTCCTCTCCCAGGTTGCTAGTCGCAGGCTCCAGATGGTAAAGGAACAGTCCGTTGCCAATCAATCAGTGAGATTCGATGATAGCGTTTCAATGGCTTCCGCTCAGTATTACACTCCTTCTATGAGCACACTTATCGAAGATGAGGATCATACCGTTATACAGGAAATCGGTGTTACCCGGGTGCCAATATCGGAATGGCGTAAAATGAAAACCCGCACCGGGATAATCCCGTGGCTGAAAATACTTGTCGTTGCAACGAGCTCATCAGCTGATGGGGTAGAGATGCGAGACTATATCCAACCGCTGTCGAGAACAAACACTCTTAGCGGGAGCGTGGAACCCGTTGCGCGTGAGGGGCTGCTCCGAATAGCAATCAACTCGCATACCCTTCTAGTGTCCTGAAGAGAATAACACGTTGTAACCTCACACCAAAACACAATGTGCTGGTTTATCCCTTCAAACCCCTTATTCTCTCTTATGATTCCCTCCGGAATTACCTAACAGTCATGCGCGACAAACTTGGCACCCTACGTAAGCCTGATGACGCTCACACGCCGGAAGAGACTGCTGGATGTGTCCCCGATCAGCCGAAGCCAGCTCCAGAGAATTCACCTTCGAAGCACTCTACGGCAGAGCAGGCTAGAAGAGCATTTGAAGAACTAGAATGCTTGATGAATTTTGTTGACAATGATATGCAGGAACTATTGCATATACGGCGTCAGATTAGAGAGAACGAATTGCAGAAAATTCATTTCGAGCACCTCTGGCTGTTGTTTCAGCCAGGTGTAATTGTCATCTCCCCAAATACTACTTCCAAACTGAGGGCCTACCAAGTGCTTCACGTGACTGGCGGACGCCGAATCATCGATACCGATAACCATTCCAAGAGCGAAGGCCCGGATAGCCTCGACAACATGGATTACGATAATCAAGAAGGATACGCTGTCATCTCATCACGCCAATGTAGCGACTTTTTTGTTGACTGTTTTTATATAGACTTCAACGGAGAAAGGTATGGGCCGAGACCGCAACGGTTCGTTATCTCTGAGTTTGTTGGCGAACGCCGTATTTCATCTTTGCCTATCTATCCTCCCAACCAGACTCAGGTCAATGAACACATTCTGGATCGTCTAAGAGAGCGAGGTCGGAAGTTTGTGCATTGTACCACAAGAAAAAGGCTCCTTTACAATGGAGCCATATTACAAGAGTGGGACCCTGGTCACAGAGACACTTGTGGGGTTTGCGCTGGAAACTACGTAGGCCAAGAGCAGGTAAGCAACACTTCATTTGAGCCAACCCAACTGTATCTCGATTAATTAAATCGTGTCATGTAGCGAAGCAGTGAAGTTATCATCGACCACGTCGCCGCCCTTGAACACTGTAAGCAGTCCGGCTGTACCTGGAATCCGTCGTTCGGGGGAAGCGTGATTGCAAAAGCCACCAAGGCCAACAGAAGAGAATCTTTCGAGACCATAGACTGTTCGATACCTAACTGCAGAGCGTGCACCGACGTCTTTGATGATGGGGTGGGCGACCTAAATTCCCGAGATCAGTTTATTCGCTCTTCTAGAAGCTTAAGGGCACTCCGTCAACATGAGCTAGAGGACGAACAGATCCTTCTACTACCGAACCGAATATGTGGATATTCTTTGCAAAGTAATAAGTGGTACCCACTTTATGTCTATCTCCTCATGTCAACTGAAGCACCGTCCGTCGGCCTAAACGAAATCATCCTTCCTGCTGGCCACAAGGAAATGCTTACCTCGTTAGTCAGGGGCCAGTCTCCTGGAACCCGTGGAATTCAAGATAATTTACCCGATCATCAAGACATCGTCGTTGGCAGGCGCCGTGGTGTCGTTATTTTGCTACATGGAACTCCAGGAACAGGAAAGACAGCCACGGCAGAAGCACTTGCTGCTAGTCTCGATAAACCACTTTTCTTGATCAGAGTTGCAGCCCTTCGGGGTACATCACGAGAGATGGAACAGTATTTGACTCAATCTTTTCATCTAGCAGAGCGATGGGATTGTATCATATTGGTACGCGAGGCAGATGCTCTCCTAAAATCACGTACCTTCGCAGACCATGAAGGGAACACTATGACTTCAGGTGTGTTTTTCCGTAATTACTTTTGCAGCTGTAGCTGACGAGCCCAGTCTTCCTCGATGCACTCGAGTATTTCTCGGGAATCCTTATTTTTAAGACTAACCGAGTCGGCCAATTCGACGAGGCCATCACATCCCGTCTTCATCTTTCACTTCATTATCCCCAATTAAACATTGCCACCACAATGGAGCTTTGGAAGCTATATCTCAAGCCTCTGCGTCGCAATCCGCACCTTATAGTTGACGAGAGTGCCATCCTTGCCCTTGCGGAATCTATGCATAGGCGATTACGATGCAATGGCCGGCAGATCAAAAATATTGTTGATACTTCCGTAACCATCGCGCAAGAGGACGCAGAACGATCCAACGAAGAAACAGTGGAGCTGAGTGACAAACATGTTGAAATTGTCTTCAGATCAAACCAGATATTCCGTGAATATGTAACAGGTATTCATGACAACAATGAACCGCTCCATGCTCTGGCAGGAGAGCCGCCTCTACCCGAGAGCGAAATCAGATCTGCATCAACTTTTAATCAGCCGAACAAGACACAACAGATCAGAAGGCCAGACGCACGAGCTTCTACCAGTCTTTCCTTCATCGTTGACGAGTATCCTTAATATAGAATGTATGCTAGGTAGGGGATGAAACAGCGAGCGAGGGGTTTAAAAAGATAGAGCCTGGTTGCACATTTTTAGCTGAAAGATGACATAAAATACTACAGCGTCAAGCGAACGGTTTATAACCTCCATACCTCGGCAGGGAGTCAGATGCGAAATCCAGATTGAAGCCCACACACTACGTTCCTTGGCCCGTTTGTCAACGCAGCAAGGAAGGACAGGGCTGTTCTTGTAGAACCATTATTTGGAACGCAACCACGTAAGGATAAGGGAATGTAGGATTTTCTGTATTTATTTAAAAAGAAAACTACAATAACCCCAATTTTGCTATTTCTATTTCATTGATTTTAGGGAATTTTATCAGAAGCAGAAGTTGCTCTGTTCGTGACCAAGAATTTATGACGGCAGCATAGTTCTGGAAAATTCCCGCTTAGTACGGTACGATATGACAAGCATATATATATACTCAGGCTAAATATCCAAGCAAACACATCCATCTGTTTCGTCGAGCCTCTGTACTCAATTCAATTCATATGATGAACCGAATCTACAGAACGAATATATATACATCGATCAAAATCTAGATGGAGCAAGCCATAGTATAGAATACAAAAATCTTGTGAAGTTGCACCGGACTGTATTGAATTCTAAAACCCAACTTCGAAACCAAACCGCCCGTTGGAAACGGTGAATTCTCTAAGAGTTTGCCAAAAATGACATTTTCCTCATTCTTACAAACCTGATGTAATATAGTAACAAGGTACCTGTTCTCTCGCGACCGGAGAGCCATAACTAACTGGCGCTCTGCTAGGACCTCAAACTAACAATTCTATGGTCGCCCAAGCTAGCAAGTAGTTATACCTAATGCATATATTCGTATCGTCATTAATCTATGGAATTTATTTCACTAATGGAAATATCGAACGCCTTAGTTATCGCCGTCCCGATAGTACCCATTCATTCGGAATCTTTTCACACCCGTTGAAGAACTTGGGTCTCGCAAATCCCACCCTCTCTCAAAGCTTCTTACCCGTGCAGTGTTTAAATGGCTACAAGTCCTATTCGATGTTCCCGTTTCGTGGGGGCCCAATCTGTGTTTTTAACAGGGAACAGAAAAAAAATTATTTCCCCGCCCGCCTATTTTTTGGATTCCACGCCAGTCCACCAAGTGAGAGACTCCAGGTGCTGGCGTGCTCGTTTGCTAGTGCAGAATGTTGGATCGACGCTGGCAATCCCGGCTTCGCCAAGAAGACCAAGGCTTGCTAATGCAAGGTAGGAATGGAGGAGATCTATACGGAGGGTCAATTCCCCTTCCAACATGCAAGACAGAATTAAAAAGAGGCAAATCTAGGGTAATGATGGCTAAGTATCACACACCTGGCGGATCGCCGACACACTTTCCGAATCCCCCTATGATATGCTGCGTTTTCTCAAGGAGATAGCGACGACCCGCTTCTGCGTTGATAACATTAAGACTGTCCAGAATCTAACACAACCATCAGCCGGCGAGACACACAAAACAAAAATCGGTTATAATTATAGCGCAGGGAGGGATATTTATTTACACCCAGTGTTCCAGTTACCCAGAATGAGTAACATGTGTCGGCTATTTTGTTCGATCTACCATTGAATCCAGCCAAATGGAGATGCTCACTTGGCCGCTGAGGGGGAGATAGTATATCTGGGAGTGCAGATATTTGTTCATCTATTGATCTATCCACCCCAGGAGTTATGTGCTTCTCAGAGCCACTTTCGCCTTCGTCAACCTCTTCAAGGTCTGCCGTCTGCCGCCATGCTAGCCAACGGATCAAGTCTTCGAATTTTGCCGTTTTAACGGAGAGGAACGGTATACTATGGCTGACGGCAGGCGGTGTGCAACCAAGGAATGAAAGCGAGGCGAGGGCACAGTACGTCAGACCAGCTATGACAAATGTAAGTTTGGGGGTTGGTTATCATACAAACAGAGCAGTGCGGTATGTTGCGTACCATGCGATTCGGTCATTGGTGACACTGAAAACCCTCCATCATATGACTTTCATTTGTTGATTTCTAGTCAGCCCGGCACGCTCGTTTTGTATAGAGTGAAAGGGGGGAGACCAAAATCACCTGACAATCTTCAATATGAGAGATGAGACGGTTAGTATTGATGTCTTCAATATCCTTAAGATAATCCGCGTCTTTCCCCCGTAATATATATCGTACACCAGCCGCACAGCAACAAAACCGTAAGTCATTGCTTCCCTCAATCTGTCCTCCGGGCCCCAAAATCTCTCCAAAACTCCCATCCTCCCGTTGTATGTTGCGTAGCCACAGTAAACATTCTCTCCGTTTAACACGGGTCAAGTCGTCACCCAGCACAATCAAAGCCATGAGCGCAAAGAACGTGGCGGGAACATTCGCGGGATCCCAACATTCATTTTCATCAGTCCTCTTAGAATCCCCGAAGATCGTCCCTGGGAATCCCCGAAAGCCACCAGAGGGTACCTGGCAATGGTATATCCAGTAAATGTAGCCCTTGCGTTCTGCCAGGGAGAGGTTGTCGTCCAGCGCGTCAAGCAGATCAAGGCCAGCGAGGCTGAAAAAGGCCAGGGTCATTCGACTTGAGTCATTGGAAGTATACTGATGCGGAAGAAACGTTTTCAGACATCGAAGGAAGTATTTGATCTGGCGATCTTTTCGGAGAGCGGCAACTTCTGCCATTTGATAACGGCAGACGGGGAGAGACAGTCGACCCTCTGCCCTCTTGATTCTAAAACGCTTTGTTAGCAGTAAGGGGTAAAATGTCAGGTCTAGCGACAATTCATTGAGCAATTGTTATTCAAGCTGTGACAAAGCGTATCTAAGCCATAACTCGCAACGACAAAGACAAAGGCATGTCGAGAGGTGGTTGTATAAGCGCTTGTTCAGTCCTTCCATTGTCGCGGGGCGGAGTTTTGGATCTGGTGCCTGACCCTCTTAGTCAGCAAACATCGTGCCCTGGTGGTTAATAAACTCTAAAAGTTATATATTTTGATTGATCAACACCGGATATCTCATCCACCACACAGCTCCAGTCAACAGGCATGGTCCCTGGACTTGTTTCCAACACTCGAAGCACACCGCGGGAAATTGTAGCTTTCTTCGGGAGAGCTACAGGTTAGTGCTTCACCATGGGCCGGCTATCGTCAAAAGGCTACATCAAGCTGCACGCTCTCTTCCAGTTCGCCCTCGCTATCTACCTCACTCGCTACAAGGAAGTCATCTCGGACTGCGACCTCGTATACAATGTTAATGATGTTATTCGGATCGTGAGTATTCCTGTTGTTGGCTAATCAACATCTCCTTCTCTCGACCACATATGACAAGAACAAAATTACAACCATCGTTTTCATGACCCCAGCCCAACAGACCCCGCTAACAGCTATCCCAATGACTCGATGATTCCAGGATGCGACACCGACGTTTGCCCGTCCTCGCTCTCCGTTTGCCTACTGCGGCGTTATCCTGCTTGTCTTCGCTCTTTTCGACCTAATATTAACCATACGGCTACCTTTAATCAACCAACTAATCTCTATAACGAGGCGCCTTTTCGATTCCCGATTAGCAAATAGCTCCGGCCGCTCCCGCACTTCCCGCACCTCCCGCACCTCTCCCTCCTCCCCCTCTTCCCCAGCATTATCCACCGCCAAAAAGATGCTCAGAATCTACAACTCCATCTTTACGCATATGTGCATCCTTCTTGCCGTAACCAGATGCCTAGTTTTCTCCATCATATCAATACGAATCTACGCTTCTGCGACTGATATTTGGGTGCCGGCTGCTGCTGCCTCCGGGATGCAGGATACCGCTGCGCTAGACGCGAAAGCCATCCATATGAAAAACAAGGTGGTGCTGGGATATGCGGTGATAGAGATGATGATTTCCTCTTCTGTAAGTAAACATATATATATATATATATATATTTCATTCCGTGTAGCTCACTCTTTATTTACGCTGTTTACCAGACACTCCTCTCCCTCAAAGATGAGCGCCGCCAAGTGGACTCAGTCCTATTATTCGGACCCCTCCTCCCTTCACGATTTCTATAAGAATAGTTTTATACATATGGCGGTTTCGTGTCGTAATGCGACCACACACTACCGATAGGTACATAATGGGGACCTTGTTTAGTCAACCGACGAAGGACGAAGTAAACTGAGGAGGTTTTTCTTGCCTGCAGCGCAGAATATTTTCCACTTCTCTGGCTGGAGAGTTTGGGGTACAGTACAAAGAGAAAAAAGCCGAGTCCCGAAACAAGGGGTTTCTTCTATTTCACTCGTATACCCCTTTGGGGTTTTTTTTTTTTTTTTTCTTTTTGCTTTCTTCTTTTCTTTCTTTTAAATGTGTGCCTGTTCCTTTTGGGTTTTTCCTGTCTCATTTTCAAAGAGAAAGAAAGGCTTTGGAAGAAAGCTATGTACATGTACTGTACATTGTGGTTCTGTGTCACCCAACAAAAAATGAAACGAAGCGATTCATA
Source organism: Blastomyces dermatitidis ER-3 (assembly GCF_000003525.1). Classification (NCBI taxonomy): domain Eukaryota; kingdom Fungi; phylum Ascomycota; class Eurotiomycetes; order Onygenales; family Ajellomycetaceae; genus Blastomyces; species Blastomyces dermatitidis. The sequence goes on along the minus strand of NW_025544776.1, from coordinate 7,005,956 downwards.
GCATAGGATGTTAATAAGGTTGTTGGGGGAGCATTTGCGTAAAATAGATTATTTAGGTAATAATGTATTTTTAGGCGGTTCAGGTTTTATCCTTCTTGTGTGGAAGGTGTAAAGCTTGTGTGATTGAAAGGTTGCTAGCTTGTGGAAAGTTATGTTGACCCTTACGGCCGTTGCGGTTAGCGATCCCACTAGATCACGTGACCCACCACTATATTATGTTCCTGTAGATAGATCTATCAATACAACCTTCAACTATTCTACAGATTATAGCCTGAATGACATGTTTTTCTTTTTAGAATATTACATCAACATTTTTAACATGAATAGTTCATCTTTTTTGAAAAGACTCTTACTCTTTATTAGAGATATTTCATTTTCTCTAAATCTATCAGTCAGTAGATTTATATACTTTATATTTTTTTAAGAAAGTACATTCTTCATTGTGAAGAATATCACTTTTTTATTTTTTTTTTTACACATTTAGAAGAAGCAGAGTCATCTCAATATGAGTAATATATCTATTACTTCAGAGTTCAGCTCAAGACTCAGAATCACATACTTTACTAGATAACTTATTAATAGAATAATCACTTATTATAAGAAAGCTTCTGACTTACAAGATAAGACTGAGATTAGTTTTCATCAGAGTATGAAATTTAATAATGATGAGATAATGAAGAAACTTCAGAATAAAGAAAAGCAGAGTTAATATTTATCTACAGAATCTATTTATTTCAACTCTTTGAATTCTTCATCTGTAAGAATAAGTGCTCACAGGTGATTATTCAGGTATTTACAGCTTGATATGATATGTACTGTTAACTACTAGAAGTGTTTATAATAGAAAGATAAAATATAGAGATTAAATGTATAATAGTATTTAAGCTAAGTTATAAATAGTATTCATAAACTTCAGTCTATATAGTTGTATGTAGTCAAGAGTCACTAGCTCTATTAATTATATAAGAGATAGAAATAAGAGTAAAGAATTTATAAGAAGTGAGATTTCTTACATATCTCTCTCTCTCTAAGACTTTATTCATGAAGTCTTTCACTGAGTGACTTTATAGTCAGCTTAACACTGCAGTGATACTCACTAAAAACTTTTTACATCTATAAAAAATCTCAGTGAGGAAAAATTTCTTATCACTGTAAAGAGAAAAGAGTCTGTTACTCAGTTTCTTATTCTGTAAGATTTTTTATAATTTACAGATTCTTCTCTAACTATTATACAGATTCATCTCATATCTTTTATACAGAAGAATTTCAGTTAACTCTTAATTATTTTCATAAGATTCTTATATAACTATTATACAGATTTATCTTACAGATGAATCACTCTTTATAAAATTATTCTTATTAAAGAGAAATATTTATAAGTTAATCTTTCACTTATTCTTATAAATCATTATTCTTTGACACTGTAGAATTATAAGAAATTTTTCATTCTTTTATTAACTCTGTAGAATTGTAGAATTAAGATATTCACAGTCTGTAATTACTCTTTATAGTTATATAGAAAGATTCAGATCTGTGATTCATAATTACTCTTATTTACTAGAGTGATCTAACTGTTCTGTGAAATCACTCATAGTGTAAGTAAATCTCTCTAAAGTAGTATAAATATCTCAGATCTGTCTGCAGAATCTTATCTTCTTTTCTCTTTTTCTATAACAGCTTTCATTCTTATAAACTGTGAGTATCTTCATTCATCTGTGAAGTGTTTTCACTCAGATAATAGAGAGAGAGTGTTTCTAACAATATCTGTATATTAATTCAAGAACTTCTCAAGAATAAAAATTTTTTAATTTTAATATCTTTATAACAATGTCTGACTACTGTTAAGCTTCTTGTAAGCATCTCTGTAACTTCTCTGATTGCTTTTTACTGACTGATAAAGCAGAAATACTGCTATTCATAACTGTATCTTTATCTCTCTCAGCTCTGTCATTACATCTGATCTTCAGATCAGTAATTAATTCTCTATCTTCTTCAGATCAGTCTTTAACTTTAAGCAGTGTAGTCTCTCTCTTTGCTATAAGTCTTCTTATAAGTAATTTCTTACAGATTCTAGTTAACAGTTCTTATAAAGCTCTCTGTATTATCAGTGTCTTCTGTAACTCTGTAGATCTATGATCATTCTCTTTCTATCTGTACAATCACTGATCAGATATATGTGAATATGTCTAGATTCTCTATCAATGATTCTCACACTGCTGCATATTTCTGCAATCTTATTATCAATGAGAGATAGATCTCTGAGTACCTGTAAAATCCAGATAATTAAGGTAATGTGAATATTATAAATTCATAACAGAAGTTAATCTGAGCAGATGAGCTCTCTCTTTACATCTTAATTATTTCTGAGCTAAATACTTCAGTATAACTGAGAGAGTAGATACAGCTTCATAAGAGATATCTGATCATATACACAGACAGTCAGCTCTCAAGATTCTGCTGTAACTGTACATACTCTGATATTCAGCTTCTCTGAAGTCTGTATATTTCTGATGATCTTTATATTAAATACAACAATTGTCTGTATCACAGATATAATACTCTCTACTTCTTTAAAGAGAGAAATTGATAGTTGTAAGAGAATTGAGTATCACAGATATTAAGAATATGAATTTAAGTTTTCTTTATTTTTTCTTTATTAATCTTTAAATTATATTTGTGACTCTGTTTATTTTCTTGTTTTTTAGTTTTAATAAAAATATGATTTCTTCTTTTCTTATATACACTGCAGACTGTTCATCTCAGTAGAAACTTATTATCTTATAGATTAGAGTTTATAAATGACAGTGTTAATATCTTTATCACAATCAGATTCTTAGTGAAGATTACATTATTCTAACTTATTAGAATTCACAGTATAAAAGTTATGTCTTAGCTTCTGCAGATGTCTTATCTGCTCAGATAATTCTTAAGTGAACTTATTCATCTTATCAGAATACTCTTGTCACTGAATCTTGAATCAGAGCTTGCAATCTTACTTCTCTGAGTTAATAATCTCTTTGATCTGATATTCTCTTTCACTCTCTAGTACTTTATAAATAGAGTGATGAGTCACAGAATTCTCTTCTGAGAATTCCTTATATTTGTGAAGCAAAGAGATATGAAAAACATTGTATATCTGTAACTCAGATAATAGTTTCAATCTGTAGAACTGTGAGTTAACTTTCTCTATAATCTTATAAGACTCTGTCTGCAAGAGATTCAGCTTCTTATTAGATCTTTATATAATAATGTTTTCTAGACTCAGTCAGACTCTATTATCTTTCTTAAAACTTTTTATAATATACTTGAAGTCATAGTATCTCTTCTGATACTCTTGAGTCTTTCTCAAGAATTTGCAGGCTTTCTCTCAGATATTCTGAATTCTCTCAGTCTGTTCATAAGTATTATCACACTCTATAGTGTACTCTCACAGGTTTATTAAGATCATTCATGAATGAGTTTCAGTGAGTATCTCAAAGAGAGTTTTATCTGTGCTGATATGTTTTAAGTTGTTATATATGAACTCTGTAAGTAATAATCAATATACTCAGTTATTCTAATTATAATTGACAAAGCACTGCAGATACTGTTCTAATATACTTATCAGATATTCTGTCTGATCATCTATCTATTAATGAAAAGTCATACTTAGATCTTATAAGATCTTCAGTATAGTTATCAGATCAGATCAGAACTCTTCTATGAAGATTAATTCTTTATCTGAGATAATATTCATAGATAATTCATGCAACTGAATTACATTGTGAATAAAGATATAAGTTAAATTCTTTGACTTTAAGTTCTTATAAGTGAGTATAAAGTGTGTCATCTTAATGAAGTGATTCACTATCATCAGCACACTGTTAAAGTAAGTATCATATATATTCTTACTTTCTGAGAGACTTATAAGAGTATTCATTTCTAGCTGTTCTCAAGGTTTCTGCAGAATGAGTAGAGAAGTAAGTTCTTTATATAGTCTGAACTGCACTATTCATGAACTCTGATAAATAGTACAAGAATTCACTATCTTCTTTACAAGTTCTCATATCTTTGATCAGAAGTATTTTCTTATGAGTAACTTATAAGTTCTAATATCTGTAAAATGACTTACTAGAGAAGAGTTATAATATCTTTTAATAAGTTCTACACATAGAAACTCATTTATAGATATATAAATTCAGCTCTCTCTTTACAAGAGATTATTTAAGTCTCTTTAATTCTTTATTTCTGCAGAATTAATCTCTGCTGTGAGCAGTTTCTGAATATACTGAGTATATTCATTCTTCAGTTGCAGTTCAGACAATCTGAATAGAAGATTTTATAAAGACTTATACTCTATTTCTTCTTATATCAGATCTTTCACAGCACTTCTCAAAACCTGCAAACTCTTCAGATTATAGATACTCTTTTCAAGAATTCTTGCAGAGATCTTCAGAGTGTTAACTCTCAGTGTTATAGAGAGTAGTTATACAGACTTCTTTTCTCTCTTTTCTCTCTTCTCTTATAGAGAATTGAGAGACTCTTCAGTTAATCTCTTTATAACACTCAGTCTGAGTATTCTGTGAAGCTTTTCTATCTTCTCTAGTCTCTCTATATCTATCACTCTGATCTTCTTAACATAGTCTGATCTGTGAGAGAGTTTATCTGCTGAGTTCTTAGTTCTCTTGATATATTCTATCTTAAATCAGAACTCACTCAGTCTCTGAGCTCAGTGAATCTATCACTGTGAGAGTTTCTTGATTGAAGTAAACTGTTATAAGCTGTTATAATCAGTTCTAACAGTAATCACTATTACAAGACTCTTGAAATAGTAATATCAGTGATAGAAGAATTTCACTATTATAAAAAGCTTCTGATTATAAATGCTATAGTTAATCTTCATAGATTGCATCTTCTGTAAGAAAAAGATCACTGAAACTCAGTTTTCATTTAACTGTAGTTATGAGACTATTTCTGAAATTATAAAGAAGAAGACATCTGTCTTTAATCTGATTAAGAGTAAGAGATTAAAGTGAAATAGTATCACTGTGTCTGTGAATATCTGTTTTAATCTTGTAAAGATCTTATAAGCTTCTGAGATAAGAAAGTTCTTACAATTCTTTCTTCTTAATAATCTTTTTATTCTTCATTCACAGAATGACTTCTTCTTGTTTTCATTCTTCAGTATGTCTGTAAGAATTAAGAAGATTCTTATGAATGCAAAGATAAATTATCTATAGAAATTCACAAAGCTCAGAAAGATCTGAATCTTATAAATACTAGTTAACTTCAGTTATGATAGAATAGTCTCAATTTACAAAGATTTCATCTGAATATCATCTGTGATAATTATATATTCTAGAAAATTAATCTAGTAAGCACTGAAGTTGTACTTTGTGAGCTTAATATACAGTTCTGTCTCATCTAAGATCTTTAACATGCTTTACACATGCTCAGTGTGTTCTTTCTTCTTTATAAAGTATATCATTACATCATTCAGATATATTATCATAAAGACATTCAGATATATATAAAGTGTTTTATTAATAAAAGACTGAAATGCTGCAGAGATATTAGTCAGATCAAAAGATATTACTAAATATTCAAATAATTTCAGTACAGTTCTAAAGACAGTCTTTTATTCATTCTCAGACTGTATTTACAGCTGTGTATATATATTAATTATATTCAGTTGTGTGAATATAACAGCTTCTGTGAGATGATTAATCACATTCTCAATTAGAGATAGAAGATAGCAGCTCTTTATTATCTTAGAGTTCAGATTACAGTAGTTTACACACAATCTGAGATCTTCATTCTTCTTCTTTATAAACATCACAGAGGCTTCTGTGAAGACCTGTGAAGATCAGATAAAGTCATTCTTCAGATTCTTCTTTATATAGATTCACAAGATCTCTGTTTTATAATGAAAGAGCTTATAGATTGATTCTCAGAAGAGTTTCTACTCTTCTATTAAATTTATTATCAGATTCTTCTTATAGTGAAAGAGAAGCTCAGCTGCTCTTACTGAGCTGAACATCTCTGTGAGATCTCAGTATTTCTCTGATATCTGAAGCTCAGTTTTCATGACTGCAAGGCTCTCAGACACTTGCAAAGTCATTATATAGATGAGCTTATCTTCTCTGATTAACTCTGCAGCATCAACTGATTCTATCTCTGTGAGTAAGTCTGTCAACACTAATTAAAAGTATAAATCTGACTCATGAACAGCTATGTGTGAATTGTGTCTTTGAAGTTATATAAGTCTCAAGTACATGTTATCTGTGATGTCTGTAATAATCACAGTTTCTACAAATCTTCTTCAGGTTTCAGAGAGATCTTGCAATTCAAAGATGACTCTCATGAGTTTCTCAGCTCTCAGGTCTGAGTTCTCATACTCTGCTTATTATAAGAGCAGGTTCTCAGTCTTCATCTTTCAGCTCATTCACTTCATGAGCTTCAGAGATATTACAGTGATCTGAGATTCTGAGTTTATTAATACTTTTCATACTTATGAGACAGTAGTATCACAGCACAGTCTCTCTCTGCAAGTAAGTATTTTTATTAAGAGAGTAACAGATTCAGATGTCAGCTTTAAGACTCTTAAGAAGACTATTACTGACTCTGTCTGTGACTTCTCAAATTTCTATTTTAATTTATTCAGACAGTTTGTGCAGAGATATTCTGATTTAGAACAGATAAAGCAGAGTTTCTTTTTCTTAATCTCTCTATTATACACTCTATTTATGAGAGCTTGTGAAGCTCTCTCTCTCTACTCAGCAGTCAGATATAAATCTCTCTGTATCTTATTATCTTTTTCTGATAAACCTGTTCTCTGTTGTTCTAGCTCTTGCAGAGCTAGTTAATAGTCTGCTCTCTGCAGATCTGTGACTCTCACAGTGATCTGTAAGTAATGAATAAGAGTTATCAGTTTCTTCAGAGTTAAGAACTTAGAGTTTTACTCAATGAGCTTGTTCTGTATATCTTTATTCAGCTTCTTTATAAATATCATCATTCAGATCTTGTTTCAGAGCCCTGTTTTCACAGACTCTAATTCATATCACAATTTCATGAAGCACTGTAAGTAGTCTTCATCAGATTTCTCATCTCTTTTTCTAATATTGATAATTATAGCTCAGATGTTCTCTGTCTGACTTATAAAGTCTCTCAACTTATTCTCTAGATAGGTTTTAAGAATGAATCAGTAGAATCTCTCATAATCATTCTCTAGATAATTCAGTCAGTTCTTGACTTCAGTGTAATAGAGATCTATCATCATATAGATAACAGCTTCTTCATCTTTCATGTCACATAGCTGAGCTTGTAAGTCAATTTCAAATACAAACTTGCAAAAGCTTTTATAGATTGTGATTCAATAAGTGATCTTAAGTGATCACAGCTTAAGAAAGTTTCTTTTCAGTTCATAGATGTCTCTGAAGATTATGTCTAGAGACTCAGTTTGAGAGTGTTTACAGACAGTAAGCATTTCTTATAGAAAAATAGCTTAATTCTGTAAGAGATGCTCAAGAATGTTCTTCACTGAGATTGATTTATTCATGAGTTCAGAGAGTTCTTCTGTCACAGATGCAGAGAATGATGTCTTATAAGTGATTAATAAGTTCTCTGAGACTTCTTTTATAAGAGTTATTCATAATTCAGATAACTGCTTCTGAGTGTCTGTAGTAGAGTTCACAGAGATTGAAGCATGTGAGTTTCTAGTTCTTTCAGTCATAACAGACAGTTGCTGACTGACTGAGCTTGAAATGTAAGAATAAGTGCTCACAGACAATTATTCAGATGTTTGCAGCTTAATATAATATATACTGTTAACTACTAGAAGTGTTCATAATAGAAAGATAAAATGTAGAGATTAAATGTATAATAGCATTCAAGCTAAGTTATGAATAGTATTCATAAACTTCAGTCTATATAATTGTATGTAGTCAAGGGCCGCTAGCTCTATTAATTACATGAGAGATAGAAATAGAGGTAAAGTTTTCGCGAGAAGTGAGATTTCTTACATCATCATTCTTCACTCTCAGAATGCTGACTTTTAATAATGATTTAAATCAATCTATCTATTACACTGCAGGCAATCTTATGAATCTTATACAGATAATACTATGAAATTAAATGACTGTGACTGAAATCACTTAATATCTCACTATATCTGTCTCTGTATAAAGAGACACTACAAGAGATGAGTTGCAGAAATATTAGAAGAAAGTTAAATATACACTAAATATTAAATCAGTGATTATATTTAATGACTCTAATTATAAAGTCTGACATATTGATATATTGACTGATACAGAGATTATTAATGAAACTGATATTTTATTAAGAACTTAATAAGAATTCTCTTTTATATATTATATTAACTTCAAGAAGTGAAGAATTCATTCTAAGTCTCTATATAGATATATACTATCAAGTCTTATTGAAAACATTTAAATTACTATTGAAATCTTGAAAGCTGACAATACTGTAACTCTGTGAGACAAGATTAATATGAAATATATAATATCACTGACAGAAGAATGAGTTAATATCTTCAAGAAATTAATAAAATTACAAGTTAAGAAGAATAATTATCTTACTTTTCAGAGATGTTTTCACTATCTTATTACTTATTACAAAGAGCTCTGTCAGAGTACTGAGAATATATATCATGATCTTTTTCTTAACAATCTACAAGATTATCAAAGACTGTTTATTAAGATATATTTAAATAAGTTTTTCTTTACTGATCAGAGACTCATTATCAATATTAATATTAATAATTTGATAAAGTAACTGATTAATCATACATTCAAGAAGATTATCACTGAGTGAAAAAAGCAGTCTCAGACTGATTCTGTGACTGTGAAAAAGAACAAAGATAAGAATAAAGATGAGAATAAAAGTATATCTGTATAAAAGTACACTCACTGCAGAAGATATAAATATACTGTTAATAGATGTTTTATCTTACACTCTGATAAAAAGAAAAAGAAGAATGACAAGAAGAATAATAAGAAGAAAGAGAAGAAGAATAACTTGATAAGTTCTTAATTAGTAGTAAATGCAGTAATTATAAAGATTGAGTTCTATTTCTCTTTCACAGTCACTGAAAAATCATTCTCTAGATCTTGATATTTGAACACATGTGTAAGTCTGAATATGACAGATGAGCTTCATTCTTTTTCAAATATTAAACCTTTTAATGATAACATCTCTGTTGATTCTATCACTGAGAGAACTGAGTTTGTCAAGAAGATAGAGACTATTATCTTAAAGATTGAGAATGATGATATTAACTTACAGAATATTCACTATATCTCTAATATTACAGTTAATCTGCTCTCATTTATAAAGCTTGAAGATCAGAGATTTCAATTTACATTATCTTTCACTATTTTCTCATTTTTTATTTGCAGAGTCTTAAACAGTGTTATTTTTCATACAGTTCAGACTGCTCAGAACAACATATATAAGATTAATAAATAAGAGTTTAATAAGAATCTCAATTATCTGAACAAGACAGTCAAGTATATTACAATGCTATATAAGTATGATTTTGACTGAAAAGTTAATCTTTCTGTGACTGCTATTACTACTGTTAATAACATCAATTCTGCAGACATGAAAACACAGAATACAAGAATATCAAAGACTCTTTTAAATTGATATTATAATCTCAGTCATATTCACACTAATGCTATAATTACTATAATCAAGAATCTTCATACTGAAGTTATAATTAAGAGTTCTAAGACTAAGTTCTTTTGCAAGAAATGTGTTAAGATAGATATGATATGAGATTATTTAAAAACACTGATATCTAGATCTATTCAACTCATTGAGAAGATTTATATTAACCTTGTAGATAATGAATATATATTGAAAGATCTCTCTAATCATCTCTTAGAGTCTCACTAGAGAATTAAATACTGAATGCTTATTATCTGTGATGCAACTCACTATCATTGAGTATATTTTTTAAAGTTCAAGAATGAGACTGTTTAATACTTTGAGTTATGGCTCAGATTCATGAGTAATCTCAGATATACAGTTTCTGCTTTTCTATAGACTGATATTGATGATATTTTCTGATTCACACAGATGCACACAGTTATGAATTCATATAATATTAAATGAGAATTAATAGTATCACATTTGTCACATCTAGACTGGCCGCTGGGACCATGAATTTCACATTTGATCTCATTAGACTGGCCGCCGGGACCATGAATTTCATGTTTGGTCCCATTTGGTCTGGTCCCATACATTTCTTGGCGTGAATCCCGCTGGGACTGGCTATCAAAAAACCATGCAAAGTGACTATATATCAGATCTTAAAATGGGACCATGACTTGAAAAAAATGAGAAAGTGGTCCCATTTGGTCCCATTTAGTCTCATTCTTGGCATAAAGTTACTATTTTTAGACATTTTAAGGTTTTTTTTAGACTATTTTTAATTTTTTAAAAAGTAACGCTTTTTGGTAACGCTCAAATGAGATTTAAAGTCATTTAAAGCAATAAAAATAATTTAAATTGAGAAGTGGAAATCATGGTCCCATTTGGAAAACGTGACAAGAGTAGACAGTAAGTCCCACTGGGACAGTATGGGACTACTATCTAATGATAAAACCGTGTAATGGGATCAGTCGAATTGGTAATGGGACTATCAAAAAATCTGGTCCTGGTCCCAGACACGGTCACACGGTCAGTCTAGATCTCATTTAATCTGGTCCTATACATTTCTTGGCGTGAATCCCGCTGGGACTGGCTATCAAAAAAACAGGTAAAGTGACTATATATCAGATCTTAAAATGAAACCATGACTTGAAAAAAATGAGAAAGTGGTCCCATTTGGTCCCATTTAGTCTCATTCTTGGCATAAAGTTACTATTTTTAGACATTTTAAGGTTTTTTTTAGACTATTTTTAATTTTTTAAAAAGTAACACTTTTTGGTAACGCTCAAATGAGATTTAAAGTCATTTAAAGCAATAAAAATAATTTAAATTGAGAAGTGGAAATCATGATCCCATTTGGAAAATGTGACAAGAGTAGACAGTAAGTCTCACTGGGACAGTATGAGACTACTATCTAATGTTAAAACCATGTAATGGGATCAGTCAAATTGGTAATGAAACTATCAAAAAATCTGGTTCTGGTTCCAGACACGGTCACACGGTCAGTCTAGTCACATCAGAATGATGTTTCTGAACATGAAATTCACACTATTATGAAATGAGTTAGAGCTGCTCTTTTGAAGAGTAATCTCTCTAAGAAGTTCTGAACAGATGTTCTAGAGACAGTGATTACAATAATTAATAATACTCTCATATCTACAGTTCTTTACAACTCAAAATTTTGATTCTCTACTACAGAGATCTCTGTGATTTCAAGTTTATATAAGATTTCTTGATATGCATTTACAAATATTTTGTCAAATGTGAGGCATTTTCACTGATTGAATGCAGAGGTTTTTATTCACTTGCATGAATCTCAGTGACCTGTGAATAAGCTTTCTTCATGTGCTGATTTCTATCATATCATTGAATTCAGTGATACATCAATATATCATCTATAACATCTCAAATCTGACAAGATTATTATCAGTAGTGATGTGAGGTTCTCAATCACTGAAAAATCAGAACTGATTGTTACATCTGTGACACTTACTAATAATATCAGTGTATCAGAACCTGATATTTATCTGATTAATAATAATGAGAACACTCTCAATATTGATGATCTGAATTTCACATAATTGCGGCCCGCGAAATCACTGACTACTTATACTTTAAGTCTTATTACAGATAACCTTCTGAAGTTCTATAAGAATGTCACATCACAGCTAGAGAGAGTAGAAGATTATTAAAAGAAGTTCATATAATATAAGATTACTGATCTGAAGAGATACAATACATGAAGTTTAATCTCTAGATCTGATATTCTGAGAAGTGAACTGATTGCTCTGAATCATTGAGTATTTCTTAAGAAAGATAGGCTTATGAACCTGAATACTGATTCTGATAATATACTTAGAAAATCACATTGAGTGATTTATAATAACTGACTTAAGAAGAGTTCTAGAGAAGAGATTTATACTTCTGTTATCACTGATACTAATCATACTATTAATTGTATTCTTTTTACAATAGCAGTACTACACAGTTGAACACTCTGTTAAGTGAATATAGTAATGATATATCTGTATAAGTGTCTCACTAAGAAGATCTATATAAGATAACTCACTGAATTTAAGACAGATTCACTGAAAACACTTATCTGCATGATTAAGAATAGTCTATACAGTCTGAACTCTGCAGTGAAGATCTAATATAATTACTTAATAGCTCTGTTGAGTGATCTTGAATTTACAGTCAGTGTCTATAATTCAGCACTCTGATATTATATATTTAGATATTATCTCTATATAATAATCTACATTGATAATCTCAACATCATATTTAAAGCTTCTGAGAATGCTGATTAGCTAGTGAGTATACTTAGTGAGAAATTGAAAGTCAAGAATCTATGTCAGTCAATCAAGTATTTGAGTATGAAGATTAATTATTTAAATAAGAGAATTGATTTAACATATTATCAATATATTAAATATCTTGTTAAAGATATCTATCTTGATAATACAGCTGTTATCAGAATATCAATGAAGAATGAATTCTGTATTAATAATTTCTCTATATCTGAGAAAGAGACTGATTTCACAATTCAGTGATATTAATATAATGTAAGTTGCTTATAATATCTTGTAGTTAAAACACATTCTGATATTACTTACACTGTCTCACTACTCACTTAACAGAACATTGATTCAACATCTTAATATTGAAAGACTCTGTTACTAGACTGACCGCTGAGACTATGAATTTCACGTTTAATCTCATTTGATCTGATCTCATACATTTCTTGATGTGAATCCTGCTGGGACTGGCTATCAAAAAAACATGCAAAGTGACTATATATCAGATTTTAAAATGAGATCATGACTTGAAAAAAATGAGAAAGTGATCTCATTTGATTCCATTTAGTCTCATTCTTGGCATAAAGTTACTATTTTTAGACATTTTAAGGTTTTTTTTAGACTATTTTTAATTTTTTAAAAAGTAACACTTTTTGATAACACTCAAATGAGATTTAAAGCCATTTAAAGCAATAAAAATAATTTAAATTGAGAAGTGAAAATCATGGTCTCATTTGAAAAATGTGACAAGAGTAGACAGTAAGTCTCACTGGAACAGTATGAGACTACTATCTAATGTTAGAACCGTGTAATGAGATCTGTTGAATTAACAATGAGACTATCAAAAATTCTGGTCCTGGTCTCAGACATGGTCACATGGTCAGTCTATCTGTTACACATTATACATTATTTAAAAGAGATCATAAATCTGAGTATTTTCTACAGATGCAGTCTGTATGAGAGATTCATTTCTATTATTTCTATTAATTTCTCTGTTATCTCTGATTTCTCTGATGATTTCTATCTACTCTTCAGCTACTCAGATTCTGATTGAGTCAGTCTCTTGAATAATAATAGAAAATCAACATTCAGCTATGTTTTTAAGCTCACAGACAGTCTGATTTCATAGTATTCAGCAAAGCAATCTTGTATATTACTAAGTTTCAATGAGACTGAATATATAACTCTTAGTTAGACTGACCGTGTGACCGTGTCTGAGATCAGAATCAGAATTTTTGATAGTTTCATTGTTAATTTAACAGATCTCATTACACAGTTCTAATATTAGATAGTAGTCTTATACTGTTTCAGTGAGACTTACTGTCTACTCTTATCACATTTTTCAAATGAGATCATGATTTTCACTTCTCAATTTAAATTATTTTTATTGCTTTAAATGGCTTTAAATCTCATTTGAGTGTTATCAAAAAGTGTTACTTTTTTAAAAATTAAAAATAGTCTAAAAAAAACCTTAAAATGTCTAAAAATAGTAACTTTATGCCAAGAATAGAACTAAATGAAATCAAATGAGATTACTTTCTCATTTTTTTCAAGTCATGATTTCATTTTAAGATCTGATATATAGTCACTTTGCATGTTTATTTAATGATTAGTCCCAGCGGGATTCACGCCAAGAAATGTATGAGATCAGATCAAATGAAACCAAACATGAAATTCATGATCCCGGCGGCCAGTCTACTCTTAGTGAGGTGATTTACAAGGTAATATGAATCTGAAACCTCATGATTGAGCTTGACTTTATTATTACATCTCTGATACAGATTCTCATCAATAATAAGAGTGTCATAGATCTTATAAAGATGACAGTCATTACAGCTTAAAGTAAACACATTGATATACATTTTCATTTTTCACATTGACAGTTGAATCAGAGAGTCATTGATTTAGAATATATTTTCATTACTTAGATAACAGTGAATGAACTTACTAAACCTCTAGACACTGTGACATTTGTATAATTCATGATTTTACTAGGTCTTACAGATATAAAAGTTGAGAATGTTTAATTTTACATTTGTATTTGATTTTGACAGACTATCTTGATGATTTAAGTGTTTTTGTATGTGATTCTTATTATCTTGAGAGAGAGTGTTGACTCTTACAGCTGTTGCAGTTAGCAATCTCACTAGATCACATGACTTATCACTATATTATGTTTTTGTAGATAGATCTATCAATACAATCTTTAACTATTCTACAAGTTATATAGTGAAAGGATTAGTAAGCCAGATCACGTGACCTGACACTCTCACTCATCAGAGTAACTATACACGATGCTATATACAAAATTCGCCTTCAAATCAAGTACAGGTACAAAAAATGACTGGAAAATGTGTAGCAATGAAAAACCAGTTATAATATACATTATTTTTTATCTCTCTGTCTCTCTATCTTCTTTATATTCTCTTTTCAATGCATATATTTCAAACAGTTGACCTCTTTAATATAGGTCTTGTAATAATACTTTCATTTCATGAAAGCTTTGATGCGTGTGAGGTTTTTCAGAATCAGAAGTGCAGTGATCTCAGAATCAGTAAGTAGATCTTTAAGACTGTTCTTCACTGAAGATTTCCTCACTGTTAATTTCCTCACTATAGTGATATCTCTTGTAGATGTTGAAGAGTTATCAGATTTAACTGTGAGTTTCAGAAAGTTCAGTGTATTCTGCACTAAAAGAGTAGATATTCTCGTGAAGATATCATAGTCAATTCATCAATTATTAGTGAGTATAAGAAATAATGAATACTCAGGTTGAATTTTCTCATCAATGAATAGATTATCAATTGATAAATCAGAAATTACTGCAGTTTCTTAACAGATCATAGTGAGTAGATCTGATATCTTTAAAGAAATCACTGCAGCTACTTTACAGACTGCATTGAGTAGAATCTTCAGATTATATGAAGTAGTCAGTATTAATGAATCAGTAAGATGAAGATTCTTCTGAAAGATAATATTCTTTAATATGTATAAACATCTGTTGAAGAAATTCTTATAACAGACTGATATATTAATAACCTCTGTGAGATTTGCTATCTGATAGGTCTCTGATTTATCTGTAATAAATAGTTAAGTCTCACTCTCACTATTATTCTTTTTCTTCTTTTCTTTGAATTTCTTTATTCTTACAGTGTTGTAGATTCTTCAATTATCTGAAGCACTGTCTGAATTGATCAATTAACAGTTGTTAAAGTGAGATCTCTCGCATTCAGAACATGTAGGTGAATTTCTCAATTCTTAATAATTTTAAAAGCTCTCTTATAAACTATCATGATTATTACAGTCTTCACAGGCTGAATTCAATGTATTGTTGTTGATAGTCATTATGACTGTTATAGCTGTCATAGCTGTATTAGCTGCAGAATCTATATTCTGCAGGTTCTTTTTATCTTTTGAAGAATCAAGTCATGAACAGATTTCCTTCATGAGAAGATTAATATTCAATATCACAGCTATGAATTTGAAATCCTGTATCTTCTCTATCTTCTTCTGAACATAATTTCTTCAATTGTCAGATAGAACTGAGTAGAAGGTATTAAATATTCACACATCTGAAGAGAAAGCATTCAACATCTTCAATTTCATAATGACAGATCAGAACTTATCAAAGAATGTATATAGATTGATGACCTGTATACTGTCAAAAGACATGAATTTCAGAACTGTCTTATAATATAACTGTGTTTTAAGAACAGAGTATTTCTGTTCAATTGCATTTCATAAAGTATAAGCAATTTAATTTTCATTATACTTGAAGAAATGTGATCTGACACCTGCACTCAAGAAGTTTAAGATGAATGTGTAGAGTCACTGATTTCTGACATCTCAGAATGATACTTATTCATCATCTCTTTATAGAGAGTTCTGAGTCTGTCATTTCTCTATCATATATTAACACTGTGTATTAACCAGTTTCAATTTCATGAAGATGCTTCATGTGATGTAATTGAATGTATCAGTTAAACTGTTTAATCTCACAGTATTTTTAACATCTTTCTTGAATTGAGAGATTGTCTTGTCAACACAGCTATTCAGTTTATAAAGATTGAATTTCAATCTTTCACTGAGATTAGAATTTCATGTGATTGTACAGACTGTTAATGTAATAACAGAATGATTGTTAACATTCTGTAATTAATCTGTAGAGAATGAGAATCTCTGTTAACAGAGTTTTTTCAGTTGTAGTTCAAGTTCTAGAACTCTTTGCTTCTTCTTATTTATCTCAAGTATCATCTTAAGATGCTTCATCTGTTGATTTGATATTATCTCGCCTGAACAGTAGACATCTGAGTGTTTATTATTCTCATCAAGAGAATCAGTATTAAGCTGTTAAGTAGATCAGAGAGCTGACCTGACCGTGTCAGAAGCTGTATTCAAACCAGCTTTGAATCAAGAGAGTGTTGCAGAGCATTTATCAATAAAGCTTTCAAAGACTTCAGAAGAATGTTCACTGACAGAGTATAAGTGTGAAGAATCATTATTATCAACTGTAACTGATTCAGTGAAAAGAACATGAGATTGTGAATATGTATGTGAGCGGAATTGTGTTGAATCCATCATCTTTGTATTCATTTATTGAATTCTCAATATTCATTTATTGAATCCTTGCTAATATTGTTCTCTTTTTCTTGCTTTTTTGCAAATGTAATGCATTTTCTACAAGCCTCTTTTTTTTAAGTGAGCAGTAGTATTATTGATTATCAAGATCTCAAACACATCAATACTGATAGAATAAGATGATTTTAACTTCTGATGAGTGTATCAAATGAAGCAGTAGTTCAACTAATGAGTATATTAACAAGGAATTCTGAATTGACAGTGATTTTGCACAAAACAGGTCTCATAACCTGTGAAAGATGTAAAGCTTGTGTGATTGAAAGGTTGCTAGCTTGTGGAAAGTTATATGGTGGAAGGATTAGTAAGCCAGATCACGTGACCTGACATCTTGTCTAAAAAAAAAAGAAAAAAAAAAAGAAAAAAAGAAAAAGAAAAAAAGAAAAAGAAAAAAGAAAAACAGTCATTATTGATATCTGTACTCATACTGCTTTTCCTCCAAGCTTTTAGTTTTTATTCTCCATTTGTTTATGTTCAGCATGTTCAGCACACTGATTTCTGAAAGAGAAAATTGAACTGAAGTACTCTGCCGCCCCATCAATGATCAGGTGAAAAACTAAAGCTTGTTGCTCTTTATCAGATAATAACAAGCGTTCTATGTAATACTCAATTCAATCCACCAATTTTAGTTCTTGATATATAACGACTGTGGCAGAGCCTCACACTCTCACGGTAAGGCTGAGTCTTCATTCTTCGGTCTATTCATTCCATCACCCCGATATGATGGAGATAGTCATACAGTACCTAGAGTAGTCAGTCGGGGTGTCGCTACCTGCTACTCCGTACTAATGTAGGTAACTACTTAGGTAACCACCCACCCACCTACATAAGACACAGGCAGCGAGTCAAGAACAGCAAATCGTCCTCTGCATGGGATGGGATGGATTGCTTTTTTATGTTGACTTCTAACTACGGCAGCCTACCCTACCAGCGCATCCCTTGCCGCGAGGCACAATTGGCGTTGTTTTTAGCGTGTACATTAGTGTATTAAAGACACAAAAACTACCAGATTACAAGAGATTGACTGTATTGGCATGTTTTGATGTGTGTAATCTATTTACCCTAACTCTAATTAAGATATAAAATGGAACTCCTATCAACATCAACTTTTCAGATAGAGAGAAATATTACTACATACACTATAATCAGACCTTGATCTTGAAGCTTTATCTTTTATACTGACATCAGATATAAATTTGAGTGAAATGACAGAGAAATTTGATGATAATAAATAAAAAAGTTAATAGTGAGAATACAAGAGTAGAAAACATGAGATAGTGAATCTAACTAGTTATATCAACAAATCAGAAATGTTGTTTTTTCAGTATAAAAGCTTAATTCCACATAATACTCATGTTATGAACACGCACGAAACATATTAGTCTTAATAGAGTTAGTATATTATTATATATAGTTTAGTCAGTCTTGGCGTTAAGACGATGAGCTTCGTCTCACAGATCTCTCAACAGGTGTATCAAGATTCAAAGCCTTTCCATATATACGTAGAGATTTCCCAGATATAGAGATCCCTCACATAGAGATCCTTCTGTATAGAGCTCTCTGAGCATAGAGACTGTCTCAGGTCTAGAGCCTCCCCAGTGTATGATCCCAAAGGGGGCGGAACCTGCGGAGTAATCTTGGCAAAGAACTAATTACCCTGCATATAACAGGGACACGGAAAGCTGGGGGAAAGCAGGGTGAAGTTGCATCAGTCTGTGAATGATAATAACAAAAGGAAGAATATTAAATAACTACTCCGTACGCATAGCAATAATAGGGCTCATTTTCCTGCTAGTGATTAATAAGATATTAATAATCTGGATCGGTTGAGATCTCAGAGATCTAACCAAGCTAGGCTAGTGTTCCTTAGTTCCCGGATTGAGTCAAACCTATAATATCGTGTGGCGACACAGCAGTGACCTGTACAGACCCACCGGCAGGACCGGTTCGGTTCGGCAACAACCTAGATACAGATACACACATACACACATAAATACACATTGTCCAAGCTGCGGGGAAGACATCTAACATCTCCCAGTCCTCTTTCCCCGCGTCGAGGGACAGTTACGTACACACAACCAGTAACTAGTGGCGATATTTCCCAATCCCTACTACCTGTCGTAGTGAGGTGCTGAGTTGGAGTGCGGGTAATTGATCATCTCCACCTCGCATACTGCGTACAGCGTTATGCGAAGATGATCTGCCGTGGGACCTTTTTCATGGACTGGTCCGATCTTGATATGATCTGATCTGTATCATATGTAGGAGATATGTACAGCATTGCATCATGGGATACGATATGTGGGGAATGGGGAAAGCCTGGGTGTTTCAATTAGGTTGATATAATGCCACGTTTGTGTGTCACGTAGGTTGATAAGCTGTATATAGATGTGAATTTATAGTAGGTATAGATGTATGCGGCCAGAAGGAAAAGAAAGATGAGTTTTATATAGAAACAGAGTGATTGTCATTACATAATTAATTAGGTATGGTAAATCGATATAACAGCCATCGCCATCGCCATCGCCATTGCCATCTCAATCTCAATTTCCATCTCCATCCATTATACAGGTAGACAACTGGAGACAAATTGCAATCTCCATCAACATCCAACACCCATATCACATCGCAAAACGGGGACTGATCCGTATATTGAACATGTCATAAAAACACCACTAGCAGCTACTCAACCCATACTCTTGAGGTCTTCCTCTCACTCTCTCAACTCAAATCCTCAACTCAAATCCACAACCAACCTCCATTTACATCACCCCCAAAACCCCCATAACCAGCCCAACCCCCACCCCCATTCCCGTCGCCACACCGACGCGGTTACCTGCAGCAGGCGTCTCCGTTCCCGCAGGGGGTGGCGCACCAGTGCCAGACCCAGTAGGAGAGCCGGTCGGGGTGGTCTCCGCTCCAGACTTGGTAGGCTCAGACGACGCGGTGGGACCGGCGGTTGAGCCAGTTGGTTTGGAGGAAGGGGAGGAGGGGGTGGCGGAGGCGGAGGAAGAGGCGCTATCGCAGACGGCGGCGTCGGGGAGGTCAGTGACGCCGACGGCGGCGCAGGTTATTTTAGCGATGCTTATTGCCTCTGGGGTGGGTGTTAGTATTTCTTTTATACCATATAGATATATATGTATATATGTAAATATGTAAATATGCAAATATATATGTATATATGTAAATATGCAAATATATATGTATATATGTAAATATGCAAATATGCAAATATATATGTATATATGCAAATATATATAGAAATATATATATACGTACTCTCCTGCTCATCCTTGTCGCACTTGGTGGCGACACAGCAGGTGATGGCGTCGATGAAGGATTTGGCCTTGCAGATGCACTCGGGGTCGATGCCGCAGTCGGCGGGGATGGCGGGCCCAGCACACTCTTGCTGTTTTTATTTATTATATGTTGTTAGCAATGTCACGATTGATATATATATATATATTTGGTTGTCATCTAGGTTAGTCGGGTGGAGGAGACATACAGCACATTTCGGGAGGTCACCAGCCTGGGCCGCGACGAGCGCGAGGAGGGAAGAGGCGACGGCGGCGGTGATGGCGAGACGCATTGTGAGAGATTGCTTGATTGATTGATTGATTGGTGATAGAATTAAGAAGAGAAGAAGGAAGAAGAGAAGAAGAAGTTTGTAGTTTTGAGGCGGATGGGAGAGCTACGCATAGTACGTCGAAAATAGGGGGAGGAGGAGGAGAAGACAGCTGGGGGATTGTTAAAGTTAATAGCGTTGGAAATAAGACGCATTCTTGGCTGGCTGGATGGCTGGCTGCAAAAGGATAAATAATAATTAACTACATGTTGAACTAAGCTATATGCGCTCGTGGGGAATTGTGACTATTTCCTTATTATTTATTAACTAGTTATTTAGTCCATTTATTTACTTTTACTGCAGAGTAACCAAGGCATGATGTTGGGTTGACAGGCGCGGATCCATGGTTTGCAGCCGGACTCAAAATCGCGATCGTGGTTTGCTTGTTATTAATAAGGTTATGGTTAACTAACTAACTAGCTAGTTAGCTAACTAGTTAGAGGGAACTTAGTTATGATTATCTAAATTCATAGCCTAGGACTTAGGCATGGAGGCCCTAAACAAGCCCTGTGTCTTCGGGGGTGCTTTAGTGTATCCCCCCCCGTTACTCGGCACTGTTATTCGGCACGCGATCTGTTTTGAACAATCACATATTCACATATTGCACGCTGCACGCTGCACACTGCACGGTGAAGTGAATATCAACAATGGTGAATGCCATGAAATGAATATCTTGCCCCTTTTGTGGTTTGCCAATGTGAATCCATCCATATGGCTACTCCACTTTGCTTGCGCCGCCTGCCAGTCTGCTAGTGTTGTGGAGTGCTTTTTTTTATTTTTATTTTGGCTGTGTTGATTATTTCTCTCCCCATCCCATCCACCGAGAGACAGACACCTCGAACGACTTCGACTACGACTAACTCCGACTAACCACCAGGTAATGCTTCTTCTACCCCGCATCGCGATAGTTGCGATAGTTCAATAGAGACGAAATAAACCAGCCCGCCGGAGGGCTAGGTTGGAAGTTTTCCTCTCTGCCAATTCGGTCCTTGATACTTCATCCGTATCGCAACCATGGGCCTTGGGATTCTGCAGGACTCCCGCCTCGACCACGTTCCTGGTGTGTATATCTATATCTATATCTATATCTATATCTTCATCTTCATCTTCACCTTCATCTAATACTGAGCAGGCACCACCTTCATCCTCGAGGACGATTCCAGCACCGTCGAACAGCTCGCCCCCTCCCCACACCTCAAATATGACACCTCCGGCCCTACACCCATCATCCTCGTTCCCCAGCCCAGCGATGACCCCAATGATCCCCTGGTAGATCCTCCAATTCCTATATACAACTACTTATGAAAGCGCCTATTACAAATTAAATCTATACTGACATACATAACCCCCCCAAGAACTGGCCCCTCTGGAAACGCGACGCAATCCTCGCAGTCCTCTCCTTCGTCGGCCTCCTCTGCGCAACAACAAGCCCCCTACTCGCCGCAAACACCGCTACCCTCGCCCACCACTATGAAACCACCTTCACGAAAGCCGCCCTGCTCACCGGCTACCACCTCTGCGGCGTTGGGGTCGCTGGCCTCCTCTTCGTCCCCTCCGCCAGGGTCTGGGGTAAGCGCCATCTCTATATCCTCGGCTGCATCGTGATGATCTTCAGCTCCGCCTGGGGCGGCGCGAGTGCCGGCAGCTATAAGAGTTTGCTGGTTGCGAGAGTTTTCCAGGGAGTGGGACTGGCGCCGTACGAGGCCTTGGTCAATGCAAGTGTGGGGGATTTGTTTTTTGTTCATGTATGTTTTTGTTTATCCCTACCCAACTAATTTTTGGGATCCCCCGGGCAAATTCTAATAATTATAAAACCTCTAGGAACGTGGGAAACGGATGGCATTGTCTAACGTCGCCCTCTTCGGCGGCAGTTTCTTCACCCCCGTCATCGTCGGAAAGCTCACCGTCTCCATGGGCTGGGAATGGACCTTTAATTTCCTCGCCATCTTCTCTGGCGCGTGTCTGCCATTGGTCATTTTCTGCGCTCCCGAAACCGCTTTCAGGAGGGCGGCTCATCTCAACACGGATTTCGAAGGGGAATCTAGCCAAGGAGTTGTCCCTAATAATACCACCGCTGCTCCTACTAACACCACTCAACCCATTGAATTGGATACGGAGAACAACAACAGGTCATCCTCGCAAAAGTCCCGTGAGGAAGAAATGAAGGCGGAGAAACACGAATCTAGAGATGAGGATGACAATGGCCATGACCCTGTCATTACCGAGGAAGCGGCACGCGATGTCATCCCGCGTAAAGTGACGTATTGGCAATCGTTGAAACCTTTCAATGGGCGCAAGACAGATGAGAGTTACTGGAAGCTATTGCTCCGCCCGCTACCGTTATTCCTACATCCGGGTATTTTATGGGTATGACGCCTCCCCCTTCCCCTATCCTACCCACTCCAATATTAACAAACAAAAACAACCAGGCCTGCCTGACCCAGGGCGTGTTAATCGGCTGGACTGTCTTCATCGGTGTCGTCCTCGCCGCACTCTTCAGCTTCCCGCCGCTCTGGTTCACTGAGGACAAAATCGGCTACCTCTACACCGGCGCCTTTATCGGCTCTATCGCCGGTCTCGTCCTCTCAGGCTTGCTAGCCGATTACTCCGCCAAGCTGCTCACAAAGCTGAACCGCGGTGTATATGAGCCCGAGTTCCGCATCGTGCTAGTGCTGTTCCAGCTGGTGTTTAGCGCCCTGGGACTGTATGGGTTTGGGTATACGACGGCGGACGTGGCGCGCTTTGGATATGTGGTGCCCGATGTTTTTTTTGCGTTTGTCATTGTCGGCATGGTTATGGGGGCGGTGGCGAGTGCGTTGTACGTTGTTGATGCGCATCGTATGTATTTTTTTTTCCCCCTATTTCTTACCCGCCTCCCCATCGCGGATGCTAACAGATACACACCAGGCCAAATCGCCGTCGAAGCCTTCACGTGCCTCCTCGTCTTCAAAAATATGTTCAGCTTCCTTCTGACATACTTCGCCTATGACTGGATCGTGCTCTCCAACCCGAAACGGGTCTTCATTATCATCGCCAGTATTCAGGTCGGCGTGTGTCTACTCAGTATACCCATGTGTATGTGTTCCCTCCCCATCCCCATTTTCCACCTTACGAAAACCATGGTCATGTAGTGTATGGTATGGTATGGCTAACAGAAATAATGAAAAAAAAAATAACAAAATACAGACATCTTCGGCAAAATCAACCGCTCCTATTTCCACCGCCACGATATCCTAAAGATGTTGAATCTATGGTGAAAAAATAAACGCCAAAAGAAAATATCGGAATCAGCGATATCTATATATATATCGTACCATGGCCATATCATAACAACTAATACTCCCACCGTACTAAAATCAATCCGACCCGATCCGATCCGATCTTGCTTTTATAATCATTTGTTCCCCCCAATTGTATTCCATTTCCATGCCATCATATCATACATGTATCATATCCCTTTAATACAACACGCTCAAAAACCCGGCCCCCATACCTCAATCGATTCAAGCAGTGATACCCCCCTACCTTCCCCCGTCCATAACAACCCGACAAACCACGGGCTGGCTTTGCTTACTGTGTGCTAAACGCCGTGCATGGGCCCCCATCCATCTATTATCATCTCGGGCAAACCCCTCCCTTTTTTTCACTCCCTTTTTTTCACTCCCTTTGTTTTGCCCCTTTTCTTTTCTTTTCTTTTTTTTCCCCCCTCAAATTACGTCCGTTTCCCGCTAGAACTTGCATGCGTGCATGTAGTGCAAGTATGGGTAAATGGGGAATGGGTGAGGGTTTCAGTGACATAGGGAGGTAGTAACTAGTTAGTAAAAATTATTTAATTATTAGTCTTGTTTCTTTTGAGATGTGAATTCCATTCATGCCCCTTTCTTCTTTCTTACTTATAATTTAGTTATTTTTATATACTTGTTTGCCAAATGTAGCTTTTTGCATTCTCTAATACAAGCATCAATGCGCAGCCCCCTCTACCACTTCCACCCTCGGGCCTCTACCCCCCCCTTACCACCCCTTCCACCCCTTCCACCCCCTACCCCCTCTACCACCACCACCACCACCACCTCTACCGCCCCTACCACCCTCTCCCCCTACCACCCTCTTCCACCCCGTATCACCCCTATCACCATTAATCAGAGCTGTACAGGCCACAGAGCCGGCTGTTCAATCCCATCCATGAATTCAAAGGGGTGCACATGACATCACATGAGATCATGTTACAGGGCATTTAGCAGTGCATGCCATGAACACAGAGATCAAAAATGAACATAGAGAAGAGTATAACGCGGGGCTCCCGCTTCCGAAATCAACCACGTTTTCTTCCTTTAGTAGCCTAAGACATGGATCATCTTTGTCGCACCACCAATCACGATCAAAAAACAAGAGGGCTTCACATGAACAATCAGGCCCAGAGCAGCAACATCAACAGCAGAAGCAAATAGGGGGAATGCGGCAGAAACCGACAAATGCAGCAAACGCACAAATAGCACAAATAGCCAATAATCCGCCAGCTGGATCCTTCGGATCACAGCATTGTTTTTCTCCCAAGCAACAGCAGGAATGTAAATACTGTAGAGAATGTATGAAAAGAGCAGAATGAAAAAAAAGAATGAAGATTTGAAGATTGATCTGAGCTGTATGAGTCAGAGCATTCAAATATTTTTGATGAGGTGCATGTGATGTCATGTTACAGTGTTTTTTGCATGGAAAAGTTGGTTTTTCTATAATAAATAGAGAGAAAATAGAGACATATCTAAGCATTGATCGTCAGCTTCATTATTCTTTTTAATCATGCTTTGGAACGCTATGCGCTATGTGCAGAGGGAGCTCACTATATACATTACATCACACTGCCCTTTTGGCAATTTGCGCTGTGTGTGGAGCACATGCGAACACAAACGGATCTTTCGACCATATTTTCTCTCTTCTTGTTTCCGTGGAGAATGCGGAGTATCTGTGGCTTCATGAAATAGATATATATCTGCTCGGCGTGTGCCTGCTATTTTAACTCCTTTGCCGCCTGCGAACGGGCTGGCCACCATTACGCCACCACCCCAGGCACCTTACCTCTCTTTGGCTCTCCTTAGGCTCCTCCGCAGTCCCAGCCGTTTTTTCCCCTCCGGTTCCCAATAATGTACTTCCGACTCAACGACGTTGTCAGGTTTCCTCGCCGAGTTGGGCCTCAGTACTGTCAGTGGCACCATGCTTGAGCAGCAGTTCTATTATTTCTGTTTCTCCCACTTGGCGCGCAAAGTCCAATAGGTTGGTGCCATGAGCTCTCGTCTTAAGGTCTGCACCCATCTCGAGCAGAACGCGAACCATCTCCACATCATTCCTCCTTACAGCATGGAATAAAGGCGTATCACCAAACTGATCTGCACGCCCGTAATCAGCACCTTTTGCAAGCAGTAATTTCATCACCTCCACATGGCCTTCTTTTGACGCCCAGAAAAAAGGCGTACGGCCATCGTGATCTTCACAGTCCAGATTTTTAGTCCTTTCAAGCAGCATCTGGACCAGCTTCTCGTCTCCAATACGTGCAGCTTCTGTGAGCGGTGTGGAACCGTCCCGGTTGTTGCCGTCAGGGGGTGACCCCCATTTAAGTAAGAGCTCGACTATATCTGTATGTCCCGCTGTGGTAGCAAGAGATAAAGGTGTCCTCCCGAAGCTATAGTCTTGTCCTAGAAGAGCTCCATGTTCTAGTAACATTTGGACGATCGTTGGGTGCCCATATTTACAAGCCGCTGCTAATGGAGAAAAGAGTGAGACGTAATATTTAAAAGCGTTTCCGTTCTTGGTCCTTGTACCATCCATGAGAAGAGCCAGTGCGATATCCTCGTCTCCGTTGATAGCAGCTAGGAAAAGTGGTGTGTCCCCAGTCCGGGATTTAATGCCCACTTTGCAGCCATTAGCGCGTAAAATCAACTGCACGACGTCCAAACGGCGTTTGGCCACAGCGTAGTGCAATGGAGCATATCCTTCCACATCTAGCACATTTACTTTGCAGAAGCGCAACAAATGTTGAACAATTGCGTAATGCCCAAGTTTCGATGCAAGATGAAGTGCGGGAAACCCTTCATCGACCAGGGGTAGATCACAGATAGCCAGTAAATCCTTCTTCGACCTCAGAGCAATGGACAAAAGTGGCTCGTGATGTTCCTTGACTGCCCAGCCAAAGAGAGCATGTAGACGCGACTGTGCCGAACGGCCACCACTCACCCAAGGATGGAAATTCCAAGAGTCACTGAAATTTGTTGCGACATGTTCAAACCGTTCCCAGGAGGGCGATGCAGTATCGATATTTTTCATATGGAGTGCCCAGCCACTAGCGGCATAATTAAGGAACTTATAGCTGGTTCGATCAGATGTCCTTTTTGCGCGTGTATTTGGGACTCGTACAGGAACGAAGCCCTCTTGGCCCCTCGGAATTCGGCGGAAAGGTGCCATCAATGATGAACGGAAAACTCCCTTAATGAGAGCCGCTGGGTTTGGAAAGGCGACCGTCACCTCTTCTGCCCTTGTCACTTGGAGGCTGAAGTCGGAGAAGGAAAGATAGACAAGACAATACTCTCCACATTCTAGATCTCCTTGGTCTGCGTTGACAGGATACCCCTCAATGTGGCTTCCGTGGTTACTCTCAAGGTATTGTTTTACAGAACTATGAGCAAAACGTACACAGCCGTCAATAGGGTCCACAACTACGAGGTTTGCACAACACCCAGCAACGATTTCTTGCTGTGGTATTTTCTCCGCATCCCACTCAGTATCTAGTGGAGTAAATGCAACAGCTTCTCTCAGCTCTTCAATATGAAGTGGCCTCGTAGCGAAACTGACCCACTTCAATACCTTGACCGCGATGTTGTCCAGCATAACTATCCTTTGAGCGCAGCGACGATAGGTTTCTTCTAGATCTTTTGGAAGCTGTCCTAATGATAATCGTATTTGTGCGTCGGTGAAGCAAGTATCCCACAAGATCTCAAGCTGGAGATAGACCCACAAAAACCTATTGTTTGTTAGCGTATGATCATATGGGGGATCGGATCATGAAAACTGAAAGGTGCGTCGAGGCATCTTACATCCCCGAGGACTCTTGTAATAGAGTTTCTTTAATCTCATGTAACAATGAAGAATTTGTGGTGAGCTTTCTGGACAAGGTTTTGTCGGCGATAGTCGTTTCGATGTACATCTGAATATCTCGCATGACATGGGAAGACGTTGAAATATGTCGGATTCCTGGGATGAAAGTACTGATGTCCATGAACCCTGGAACTTGCTCCCTGCTTAGCAGTATGCATT
The DNA here is from genome assembly GCF_000003525.1 of Blastomyces dermatitidis ER-3. Lineage (NCBI taxonomy): Eukaryota > Fungi > Ascomycota > Eurotiomycetes > Onygenales > Ajellomycetaceae > Blastomyces > Blastomyces dermatitidis. The sequence continues at coordinate 6,977,939 of NW_025544776.1, read as the reverse complement.
TTGATCCTTGGCGATCACTTGAGCAAGAGAAATGGCGCAGAATGAATTTTAGAAGATTGCTGCAATTTCCTTGATCGAGAGCATCAATTCCATCAATGACATACGCCGTGTTTGGGGCGTAACGATAAAGGTCGCCGAAAAGGTCTTCTAGATCTTGAAAATCTGGTGTGTGTGGCTCGCGTCCAAAGAACATGTGAATCTCTCGAATTAGATCTCTCGGGAAAGGTACGTACGCGTCGTGGAGGAACCTGCATAGTTGTTTGATGAAACTGGAGAGAATATATGATGGCTGGAGTGATCTGGGATGCTCGGTCTCGCAGTAGAAAAAGATACTGGGAGCACGCAGCTTAGAGGAACGATATATCAATTCCTCCACCACGGACGTTCTGTTTATCCTTCACCGTCAGGACACAAACAACAAAGATGGGGTAACTACGCTTTAGAGTACTAACGCTATAATTGTTTTGCCTGAGCCAACTAGTAACTCGCTGGACATCAGCATCGTCTTTAAAAGTGAACGCATAGAAATGAGTCGTACTCTTGCCAGAACACCATAAAGTGGGAATGGTGTTTCCAGTAAGCCATTCTTTGAAATCAGGATGGGCGAGGAACCACTCCGTGGTTCCCAGAAGTCGTTTATGCAAAAGCCTTCGATGGACTCTGTTATGGTCGTACTTTGAAATTCTTTCAATTAGCCAATCGTCGATGTGGCCGTCACCTACACACGGGAGGTCAGCGGGTAACTTCTTACGAATAGCAGTATCGCAGATGCACTCACCCTTATCTCGAACTGTTAGGCCGCCAGATCGCATTTGCTCACTAACGGAGAGATCTTGACAATGATAGACTAGGACCAATTATTTATATGTCAGCAAAAGCCATAAATAGCGGAATGCATACACAGGAAGCTGGCATACGCTGACTCGATGAACCTGCTTTTGGCTCATCTGCAACCCGGTTTTCGTGAATGACAGAGAGAAGTTCTTTGGCGTATGCGGCAGCAATTGCTGCCGCATAATCCTGCCATCGTTTGTTTTTATGGGAATCTGCGTAATCACAGATGCCTCGAATCACTAAGCAGGGAATTACGTCCATTAAGCCAGCCGCCTCCATCTCAAAGCAAAGAATGCCGAGTTCCCGAGCTAACCTGTCCCTGGTCTGGCCGTGCTTTATTACCTGGTTCCCAGAGGCGATAAGGCCATAGTGAATAACAGGGTCATGATCATCTCGGGTAATCCGTTTCACTACTCGATTCAACTCACAGTCGTCACAGGTGATCCCCGACTCAATATGATCATATTCGGATTCAAACAAAATATCGAAAATTTCTCCAGGATACGTCGAAATCGGGGCAAAGTGGGGATTCCTTGACACAGCTTCAGATATGAACGCTGGAATCTTGCTAGACTCTAATCTATGGGCAGCCTGCAGTCTGGATATGGCAGTCAGAATAACCGGCGGAGGTTTATTCAACATGCCTGAACGCTCAAACTGCCCATGTTGCACTGTTTTGCCATAATCGTACTGTATGACACCCCCGAATTCTCTTGTAGGCTTGCTAACCACTATATCACCCAGTCGAATATCAATTTCCTTGCTTGGAACCCCACCTCCTATGCCAACCATTAACCCAAAGCGTATTGCCGTAAAAGTAAACTTCATTTGGGAGGCTAAGTTCGTGGCTGCCGTCGTGCCATAGACACCTGATGGAAGACATAGGATTATAACATTATGAGCGCATATCCTCCCGAGCACATATGTGTTCTCATCATTTGGACTAGTTGGCAGGGGAGGATGTCTCTCATCCAGCATCGCCTCGGCGGCGGCACTTTCCAGAGGGAGCGCACATATCCATGCGATCGTATAGTCCTGATGTTTCAATCTGCTCACCGAGGATGACATTGGGTCGTATCAATGACTATGATAATCCGAAGTCGAGACATTAATAAAAACAGGATGAAGCTTGGTTAGGATACTCGAGCACTCCGATCAAACTTCAGGTGATGGACGTGGGAGTTTCATAGACTTGCCAGCCTCATTGCATCTAATTACCCCGCCTGTGGTTTGTATCTGACAAGGCTCTGCTGGGCGGCCAATGTCATGGCCTGACTCCCAGCTGCATTAAATAAGTCGAGCCAATCAGTCTTGGGGGCGAGGAATGAAAACTGCTGGCATGGCTCAAGTGAGCAGCATCCCTCTGACTACTTTATGTGAGAGAACTAGACAATAAGCATGCAGTATAAATCTGCCCATTAGCCAGTATGTCTCATATTCTTACATCGTCAGAAAAGCCACCGGCAGGCATGAACATTCTGCTAGAGCCCGGCTGCTATCACCAAGCGGTTGACAGGTTTATCATTTTTGCAAGGACCCAACTCTCGTGGTTGTTTGCGAGAGGTTGAGAATCACGAATTTTCCTTGTTGGCAGTACAATAGAAGAATGAAGAATAAAAGCGTACGAGCAATCGATCACGGCTGGGGAGGTGAGAAACAAAATCTTAGTCGGCGTAGTTAGCTGTGTATGTAATTACAATATAGCTAATACGCTTGCTAAAACAGGATAAATTGGTAAAATAACGCCATCCAAACCAGATCTAGAAAGTTGCTGCTGATAAAGATATAGTTGCTCAGTGTTTTTGCTAACTATTTCTTTTGCCTGCGTATTCCGTAACATAAAATTCAATTCAATTAGAAACCCATATAAAATCCCTCCATTCTAAGCTGCGACTATATAGTTGGACGACGAAAGCCAATGCGGTTTGTCGAATATCCGATGCTTCGTCCTGGGCCGCTAGATGGTGATGATTGCAGGATCATCGTAGGGTGAGAAAGAGGAATATCCTGATCAAGGGCAGATGCATACTTAAAACGCCCGCTTCTGCAAACCCTAGTGGCCATGTGTTTGTGGCGTCTCAGCGCATCAAACTGGCGATGAGTTCCAACCGCCCTTCAGTTTAGCAGAAGCCCGGGACCGTCCCAATCATGGGCCGACTAGGGCAGTTGTGCTTCTACTTGCTCAGCTGGTAGCACCATTTCATTATCCGTGAAGAATTCCAAGGTAATCCTCGTCGTCCACAGTCATTTTGCGACAGGAAGAGCGCCACTGACAACCTGTGAGGGATGGAACTTGGGGGAATATTTACGCCCAGCTTCACGGAAAAGGCGTCTGAAGCCGTGAGCTGAGTTGGTCAGAAGAGACAAAACTAAAACTCTCTCCAGTGAACCTTCGTTGGGTGAGGAGGGGAAATCTTATCCTCTAACTATCGCTCACAATGCCCAGAGCGCTAAAGTCTGCATGGTGATGATATGATTGAGATGGGAGATGCAAGTACTGTACTGTACATATAGGCAAAGCTGCCCATCGTTCCTCGGGAAGCAATGATAGGTTTAATCCTTAGGGATACATGTCGCTAATCCGTAACTAACCTTTCCACCAGTCCGTCTCTCGGTTCGGTTGTAGGCTCCCGGCTGGAGACAAACGGAGAATTTCCTCGATCTTATCGCGGGCCGGAAAATTCAAAAAAAAGGGCCATTCCATCCCCAAAAACTAGTGCCCGCGGGCCCGGGATAGTGTCCGAGTGGGGGGGCGGGAGAAATGAACCGCTATCAACGCCGATGATTGAGGGGCTTCTCCCACAAAGCAATGACGATGTTGATACACATCAAACTACCACACGCCATGCTCCAGCTCTTTGCATTGGTCTCTCATTCAGGATGCACCTTGGTATGCCGAACCAATGGGTATTCAGGGCAGTGAAGCCCTCTCTATTTCAATCTGGCGAATCGGGTTGCTCTCAATCACGTCGGCCTGGACGAGCAATCGGTGGGAAATGGGAATCGAAGAGGGGAAAATTGGGGTATAAAAAGGAGGCGGAAAGGCCTGAAGAATTTCGTTCAATCTCATGATTTCCGGGTTGATTTTATTCATCTTCTCCCTTCTGCCCTGGATAGGAAAAACTTGACCCACCAGCCATCGAAGGCAGCATATACCTTGTCTCTTGGGAGCTCAGCATGGATAAACTATACAAAACAGACCATGAAGAAACCATCTCAGCGGAAAAGCGAGATAACCTCAAGGCTACGGATGTCATCGACACAATCAGCACCGACGAAGCCCTCAAGGTTATCGCTGCATATGATGGAGACTCAACATGGGATCCTGTCGAGGAAAAACAGCTGGTGCGGAAAATTGATCGGAAACTTATGACAATCCTCTGCATCACATATGGGTTGCAGCAATATGATAAGACCATGCTATCCCAAGCCGTGAGTGTGCCCAGCCTTACCTTCCAACAACTCTACAGACCGTCAGTTAGCCACCAAGCTAAATCCTAACATGCCAACAGGCTATTTTCGGCCTTCGAACAGACCTCGACCTCAACGTCGGAAACCGCTACTCATTCTCCGCTTCCATCTTCTATCTAGGCTTTATCGCGGGGGCCTACCCTGCCATATACATGGCTCAGCGGTGGCCCATTGAGCGTGTAGCCTCGGGCATTGTGTTCATCTGGGGCATTTGCCTTATCTGCACCATAGCCTGTCACAATTGGCAGGCACTGTTCGCCCAGCGATTCTTCCTTGGTTTTCTTGAATCTGGAGTATCGCCGATGTTCATGTTGGTGGTGGGCGGATGGTATCTGAAAGCAGAACAAGCATTGCGTATGGGAATGTGGTATTCCTGCACCGGTTATGTTAGCGCCATCAGCCCCCTGATCAACTACGGCCTGGGTCATATCACTGGCTCCCTGAGCCCGTGGCAGTATATGTATATAGTTGCCGGCGTGATTACCATCCTCTGGGCTGTCGTGATCTACTTCTTCATGCCACCAGATCCCATACGGGCCAAGGGTTTTACCGACCGCGAGCGCTACATTGCCGTTGCGCGCATGCGGGTTAACAACAGCGGCGTTCGCAATACGCATTTCAAGATCGAACAAGTTTGGGATGCCCTCTCGGATCTGAAGTTCTGGATTATCTTCGCAGCCTCATTCCTGCTGATGATAGCCAACGGTCCAGTCTCATCATTCATTCCTATTTTCATCAAGTCGTTCGGCTTCAGCCCCTTGGACTCCCTCCTATTAACTCTACCTGCTGGATTCATCGGAGGCACCATCGAGTTGGTAGTCTGTCTCGTTGCGTATAAATATGTCAATATCCGTACCTGGTTGGTAGTGATATGCGAGTTGGGCACTATCATGGCGAGTCTTCTTCTTTGGAAACTCCCTCGAGAGCATAAGGGAGGCCTGTTATTTGGAACGTACTTCCTTGCATCCTTTGGTGGTGCATATGCTATCCTCATGGGCCTTCAAGTTGCAAATACAGCGGGCTATACCAAAAGATCGGTAACCTCAGCAGGGGTGTTCATGGGCTACTGTTTGGGTGAGTTTGCTCATGCCTCTTCCAATAGTGGTTAAATCCCTTACTTCCAGAATGGTATAAGCAAAACTGGTCAGTATACCCAAATATGTTTACTGAACATTCTATTATCAACACAGGAAACTTCGTTGGTCCTATAGTATTCGAACCGAAGGACGCGCCCGTGTACGCCCCAGGATTCATTACAGTGCTGGTGACAGCCATCGCCGCAATATTACTCGCAATTCTTTACAGATACGTTGCAATCTATGAAAATCGCAAACGAGATAAGACGGGGACGATGGAAGCATTTGAGCACGCTTATGATGATGATCTGACTGACAGAAAGGTTGGCGCTCCACTCCATTTCCATATCCTGTCATTGTATATTACAGCTCTGCTAACTGATATGTCCCGGCAGAATCCGCAATTTAGGTACATCTTGTAGCATCGAGAACATAAAATAACAGATGTATTCCATCGGTCAAGGTAGCTTTTAGTCTTCTGTTCTTTCCAGCAACGTCTATACCCCGCACAAATATAACGCCCTTATCCATTGATGAAACCAATTAAACCTTAATTTTATTAGTTAAAACATAACCCGGCGGCGGCTTCATGCAAGCGAAGCCGTTGCAGCCTCTCTCTCCATTTAATAGTTTTGATTCGTGGGAATGTCTCCGTGCTCCTCCTCCCCGTAGAAAGTGTATCTATTTCTGAAAACTCCGAGCCCGTAACTTCACTACCCAGTCTGACGCCGTGTGATTCATAGTTTTGATTTATTAGTGGCAAACTCTTGCTAAGTTCGTAGGAGGGAGGAACATGGGAATGCATTTCTTACGTTTAAGTTTTAAGTGAGGATGGACCCGTCTTCGTTTCTGCTCCAAGCTTGACGACTGGTTGGCGTAGCATAGGTGCTTTTCTGCTGAACAAACTCCCCATCTGCAGAAGCACATATGTATTTCTAGCTAAAAGCTAACAGAGCTTGAATAGAACAGGTAAAAAGGGAACTTCAAGGGAATATCCAGACATTGGAGTAATTCTAAACGAGCATCAGGACAGGTGCCTCTTTGATTTATTTATTATTATTATTATTATTATGAGTATTATTATTATTATTTGTTTTAAGTAGTTACCTTCAAAATTTTTTCTAAAGGAAACAAAAGGAAACCAACTAGTAGCCCCATTTTACATCTAAATCCATGCATCGCAAGGCGGGTGGCCAGGCTTCCAGGATGAGAAAAGTTTATATATTCTTCAACTAGTGAGAATTTTACCAACCACTGTTCTGTCTTATAGCTAACCATCTGTATCTAGTCAATTAAAGCAAAGGCGGGCGTATTATTTAGAAGGGCCGGGACTCAGAAGGGAGGAGAAATAACTCAATATCTATACCAGCCTTGCGAAATGGAACTTCAATCTCAACTGGCAAATTCAACATTTTATATGGGCCGGGATAGCCGACATGACTCTCTCGTATACAAACGTGCACCAGATTAGGCAGGCGAATTTCTTTGTTCATTCCAATTTGTAGCAGCCAGGTGAGATACTCCGGTATGTAAGTAGGAGAGGAGTCGGGCGGTGCATCATTGGCGGAGAACAGAGAATCAGCTTCAAACGCACCAAATTTTTTTTGAAAAAGAATCTATATACGTACGATGAAGCACAGATATCGATGTTAGTTTCAGGAAATTGAGGGGAATGACATGAAGGTTTGGTGAATCCGCCCTACGGCGACAGGAAAAAAGGGGCAGCGAAAAGCGAAAAGAAAAATTAGGGGGGAGATAAACCAAAAGAATATAACTGTACCTCCAAATCTTCTAATGAAGAAGGCAGCCGCTGATGAATGTCACTTCGCAATACCGGACTGTATGTGTCATCATCACTGAGAAGAAAGAGAGTGTCTATCTTCAAAACTCGCAAGCGTTTCATATCGCGTAAAACAACAGGACAACAATCGAAATATTCCCAAAATTCAAGATACTCGCAATTTAATTCGAGTATAGTAACTGTTTCTTGGCAGAAACTAAGCGCATTTGATAATAGTATTCGTTCCGAGCGGACGTTGATGGGGTTCTTTATACTGAAGGCGAAAGCTGTCAATGTTGGGCAGGATGAGATAAGTCTAGGGAGCAGAGAAATGGTTTCGGACGGAACACGGATTGTTAACTCCTTGAGAGACGTCTGGCGCTCCATGTTAGGCGGAAGTCTGACAACAACAGAACGTTGGCGCCCTGTCCTTGAGAAACTGTGATATTCCACGGCTAGAGACTCGATGGCTGGAAGCTGCATATAGCCGGCTGCTACTCCAAGGTTGAGAAGGTGGCCGTATATTTTAACGCAACGGAGTCTACTGAGCGGATTGCTTCGAAGAACCACATGTAGTTTGTCTTCGGTCTCTATTGATAGGACCAACTTTTCGAGGACGTAAAGCTTAGCAAGAACCTCCCAAATACAATCAACTATATGATGGCCCTCTACGTACGTCACTATCGCAATGCTCCGCGTCAGTCCGGCTAGACTTGGGTTTCTCGTGATTGAGCGATTAAATTTTGCCAGCCGCGCGAGGCCTTTGCATTCTGATTCCAGTGATGGTTGGGCAGATATGAATTGAACATCATAGTATAGATATTGAGGCACAATTCCGGCGAGGTAACTGTTTACACGTGCAAGGTTTGCTAAATCATGGTGTCCGATGCTGTCCTTCGAGAGGATTAGATGGACGAGCTCCGCAGGTAGATCCTTCCACCCCATCTGGGGAAAATACACCGGTGATTTAATTACTTTTTTTGACTGTCTGGAACTGCGTCAGGAGCATTCAATATAATTGAGCATCACGGGTGCGATTGGGTAGAATGTACAAGTACAACTGAACTCACCTGGTGCTTGCTCAAGGTTGGTTTACCTTGCCTCTAGCTGGTAACTAAGTCATAAAAGCAACAGTGAGATATTAAGAAAAGGCCGGTTTGGTAATAGCGACTATGCATTCTCTGGGGGAAAATCCAGCGTTCACTAAACGATATCGAGCGCCCGGACACAGCTATATAGAATAAAAGAAAAGAAATAAAAGAAATAAAGAAGAAAGAAGAAGAGAGCAAAAATAAGAGAAGAAAGAAAAGAGAAGAAACGGATTGTTTATAGCGAAAAAAAAAAAAAAAAAAAGGTGGAAGGAAAGGGCGGACGTGGGCAGTGAAAAGGGAAGGTCTCGTACATACCACAACTTGACCATAGACCCAACAAGGAAAGGAAAAGAAAAACATACACAATTGACAACTCAAGTTTATATGATGATAAATCCTGAAATCCCCTATGAGCGGCCCTTCATGTCACCCTCCCACTCCTCAAGTTTCATACTCCTCTTATCCTCCTGCGATGTCTCCGGTCGCACAATATTCGTCAAGGTTACCGAGGACACGGTTGGAATGGCAATAATCAGTGCCCCAACGCATAACCCCCAGTTCATAGCCAGCTGCGTCATAGAGGGAGTTTTCAATGCATTCACCCTCCATGCCATTGCGCCACCAGTGGCTTGAAAAGACTTATATGCTCCGACCAAAATAGCCGTGACAGCCGCAGAGTTGGACATACTGCCAATAAGCCAGTAGCAATATCCTTGCCAGAGTGCATCGTATAGGCCATAGAAGATATAAAGAAACATCGGACCAATGGAAATGTCGGAACTAGTGAAGTCGATGTCTTGCACCAGACCGACTGCTGTGCGCTCGTCCTGCCATCTCTGGAATACATAACCGCCACCCCAGGTGCCCAAGCCGCTTAGCATAAGGACGACCCAACCGAGCCAGGCGCGCTGTCGTCGGTTCATGAATCTCAGATCCATCAGGAAACCCATCAGCAGACCGCCACACATCTGTGCCATCCAGTACAGAGCAGAATTCAGAGAGCGAGAACGAATGTTAAACGTTTTGCCATTCACATCGTTCTGCTGATATGAGTAGAAGACATTCGCGCAGAAAAATAGGGGAAGACTGCATAGGATTTTGACGCGGAAGATGGTGCTGAAGATGAGTTTTCCCAAAGCCGGCAGTGAGCGATCTCGAATCATATATTCGGCTTCGCGAAGTTGGGAGAGTTCAACTCGTGAAGGGGGGCATATAAAGACGCCAATCGCCCAGCCAAATGCCATGACAGCCATCGTGGCGATATATGTGCTGTTGGATACCGTGCCTTCTGGATTGTTGTAGTTGAGCCCGAAACTGGCTAGGGAGCCGATTGTACCACCCATATTAAATATAATCCAGAATAAGGCAATTGCACGGCCCTTCTGGGATTCGGGGACGTAGGTTGTCATTATGGCACCCTGGGCAACCCAGAGGAAGCTGGCCCCTACACCGAGAACGCCACCCGCGACGATGACAAAGGGGCCATTTTCAATATCTTGGAAAATATGTTAGATAGCGGCTTTCTATATAGATCGAAAGATCATTTTGTGTAAATTCGAACAGCACTCGGCCTCTATCAGAATTTGACTCACAGTTAAAGGCCAACAAACTCCCGCTGTAAAGAGCGTACGTCCATCCGCCAACCAACCAACAGGAGCGTGGGCCGATGATCGAGAATATAGGCCCGACAACAAACAGGGCAGTGGCAGCATTCGCCGCGAGCAAGGCTACATTCGCATTGGCTGCAACTGTTGGGTCTACCTGGCCCGAACCCCCTAAGCCAGATAGGGCATTGTACATCTAGACTCGAATATAGGTCAGTATATCTTCTTTCGTGGTAATGTTAGAACAACGAAGCTCACACTATAGAAAACCACGTACACCAGGACAGCAAAAGCAGATGAAGCTTATCAGCAGCACCTGAAACCAGGCATTGGTGAAGAGAGCAATGTACCACGGTGTGGCAGGCGATCCTAGATCAACAAGGGGCGTTCTGCCCATCTCTAACTCACGATTAGTGATGGTTGAAGAAAATTTTCTCATGCTGCCTCGCGGGCTGGATATGTATTATGCTGTGCAGAAACTGCGGATGAAGGAACATGGGGGGTTTTCGAGAGATAATAAAGGAATGAATGATGGCCACCACGTGCCCGTCCCACATTGAAAATCTGGGGTCTGCCGCTGGGTGGGTATCCCCCTGACTGTCTGGGCTCGATGCTCTGGTTAGCCATATGGCTGCAGTTGCCAATGCCAGGTTTTATACGCCGTATGTAGTACTCCGTGCATGTATTCTGTGGTTCAACCTCGACATTTAGTGGGAATTTAGCGGGCGAAAGGCTCCCGCCAGGCACAGGCACCTGCACGATGTTAACTCTATTAGCAGCTCTGGACCAACGAAAAGCCTCGCACAGGAGGGGTCGGTTTGAGGCAGACGGTTTGGGCGAGGTCCCGGCGACAGGGGCGCTGAAGTGGCGGCTGACTGGCACCGTGACATTTGGAGTGCTACTGACAAGCGGTAATGTCAGGTTTCAGCTGTTTCCCAACCTGGTCCTCGTACTCATATTAATTTCCAGGTGCTATCACGCCACAGGCGTTCGTGGATTCCCCTCCAAATCATAATAAATGATAGAGAAAAACTCTGATACAAACATTTGCAAGTTCGTTCGAAGCCTTGAAAGCGTTGAAAGCGTTGAAAGCGTAGAAAGCTCTCCATTATGAGCGTGGCCGAATAATGTTACCTCAAGGACTCACACAGTCTGATTCTCTCAACCAATGGGTCGCTGTTATCTTTTAAAATCATTGTTATCGAATCCCCGGCAGTTGGTGGACTGCCAACTAGGCCAAGAAAACTCCACTAAATTAGTTAAATAAGCCCAAGAAAAGCCCGAGGCTAGAATATTATTCCGACCAGGCCAACGAACAATGGAATCGGAGGCTTCGATCCAGCCTCAGTAGAGAGCAACTGGCGCGTTTGTTGTCAAGTATGGATCAGGTCATCATCCTTCCGAGGCTGTGTCGATATATTACCCGATATACGCTGCGTACGGTTGCTGTATGGCAGTGCGATAGGAAATATGCCGTCCCAGGAATAATCCTAGCTCCTTCAGGAATTAGGAGACGCCATCTACTCAGCGTACTTGCTGGATCAGACTGGCATTATCCACTTGTTACCCGTGAAGACCCGTGTTAGTACTCTGTATTCGTAGATACTAGAGGGGTCAAGCCTAACGAATAGGCTTGGCATGCCAAGGTCTTACCTAGAAGTGGGAGCGGTTGCCGATGGAAGCCACTAGTAGACGGTAGTTAAGAACTATGCAGGCCCAGCTGCTAGCTAGCTATCGAGCTAGCGGGTTAAACGCCCTAATATTAGGGGCGGCTCCATGTGGCTTAATTGCATACCCCTCACGAGTAACAGCCTCGGGAAATGATTTTGAAAATCACTCAATTAATGTAGCCTTTATTGGAGGCTCTCTGGGAGTCTGGGGCCTATTAGGCGTGCAGGCCCTATTCCCTTGGCACCGTGGGGCCAATAGAATAGGGCTTGCCAAGCCTAAGAAGCCTGGTTAGTCTCTGACCTGGGTGAGGCCATGATGAGTATGGGGCTGAGATTAGCAACTGGAAGTCTGACATGGTGGGCACTGGGCAGTGACAGCCACTAATTAACTTCTCTGAAAGTTAGTGGCTGATCCAAGAGAAGGAATGAGTGATTGATTACTCCGTACTCCGTACTTCCACAGAATAATATAAGAATAACCTGGATCTGAGATACGTCAGGGCCGTGGCTTTTTGAGCATCGGGCTAGAACATTGCTTGGCTCGATGGAAGTGTCCTGACACCTAGATGAGTTGCTCGATTCATGAGTCCGGAAACCAAGCTCAGATTTCACCTTTTCGGCGGTAGGACAGTCTAAGCTAGTGTGACGGAGGGATGAGCGGATGAGCTTGTCTAATGTTGACTGATGTATGGAATCGAGCCCATCTCGTCTAACCGCTCTCCTGTTTTAATGCTCAAGTACCGTTAATAAGTTACATCATTATGGTTGGGTTCTCGTTAATCCGCGAGTTCACGCCGAAGTTGATGAGCCTTTTTTCTTGCAATTTTTTTCTGTTTTCCTTTTTGGTGCAAAAGCGCGTCAAATATGCGCGCGGCAACATCTAAGTTAAAGCACAGGGCATGAGGATCGTGCACTGATGGTTCATCCAGTCGACATATTTGATATCACTTGAGTATAGTATCACGACTCCTGTATGAAAGTAAAGTTTATGAAATCTTGACATTCAATGGGCATGCACCTACATACTGGTGCGGATATTATGTTTTTAGAATATTCATATTGAAAATATGACTACGTTATTCTGAACGTGGTCAGGAGTGCTCTCCTGTCAAGATAACCCGAAATATAGTAGGATATTAAAAATTTCACCCGAAAAAGGTACCGAAAAGCCGACTACATATTCAGACGTCACCTTCAGTTTTCGTTGCCATTATGAAATATCACTCTTCTGGAACCCATTCGCCATCCTTCTTTGTCCATTTAGGCAATTTATCGTCCTGCCTTAGCTTAACAAGTTGCGTTGGAATGCGCAGCTTCCAAGGCTCGCCTTGCGGGATCTCTTGGCCTGGCTTCTGAGCTCTTTCGGCGATCTCATCAGCAATCGGAAGAAAAAGTTTGCTGGAGATGGCCGGGAGTGGGCCGCCGTTCCAGAGCTCGCCGAACTGCATAAAACTATCGGGTTGTCTTTCATCAGCACTTGGAGGTAGCACAATCCAGAATAACAGAAACTAGGGTAGGAAGCATACTGATCGATAGCGGCCTCGAATCCAGGTCTCGTTGGGACTTGAACTCGAGCAAACCCTGCCTTCAGGAACTCATCGAATTGAGGGTCTGGATCCTCAAACGCCAGCCGCTCGGCCCAATACGATTTACGGCCCCAGAAGTATGGGTACATAACGTACACTGGCCCATGCGTTAGTCTACGCTACAGGAAGCTTTCGGGGGAGATATGCAATGGTTTCCACTCACTTATCTGCTCCCATTCAAACGCTTGCTCAAAGAAACGGACGTATTCCCCTTCAGCTTCAGCCTCGTAGAGGTTGATTTGAGGATACCCCCACGGGCCGGTCACAATGGAGTTGAAGCGGTCGAAATGTTGTCCGCTGATAATGGAGATGCAATTCTTCTTCAACTCCTGTTTGATTGTGGCTTGGTTTGCGGCTGGGTTTCTTTGGGATGGAACAATAAGCATGAGCACAACCTGTTGGGTGGCGAGAAACTAACCTTCCCTCAATGATAATTCCTTCCTGCAGCTGCAGGGTCGCCAACTTCTCCTCGTACTCTTGAAGCCTTGCTCTATATGCAGTCACCAGTTTTTTGTGCGTGTCTGCTTTCCACTTATTGGTCGCATCCTCTGTGACTGCACACTTGACATCTACCGTCACAACTGTGCTAGAAGTGTTCCATGTCTTTATTCCCCATGGAATGGTCCCTCTTTCTTTAATAAGCGCAAGAGTGCAAATAAAACCGGAGCCCTCCTTAAATCGGTGTGCCGCATTTCCAACGATGACGTCGACCACCCAATTCGCTTCCCAGTAGTTTATCGTACAGCCGATGGATACTTGCACGGCTTCGTAACCTGAATCGATTGTAATCTGGCCACTGTGCTGGTAGTCTTGCCCAGGCTTACCATCACCTTTGTTGACTTGGTCGGTCGCTGTAATGTAGTCTGCAGGTGGGGGCTCCACATCGGTTGCTTCGTACGTTTTCACCCAATGGCCGTAATTTTCCTCGCCTTCTTCTGAAATTTGGGACGGCTCCAGGGCAAACTTTTGCGGTTGCTCCAGCATTGTTCGGGTTTCCGCAGCTTTGGTCATAGTGTTGATTACCCATGCAGCAGGCTCCGGAACCATGAAATCACTAATTATTTCAGTGAGCATATGCGCCTCCATGGAAAACCAGGCGGGGAGAGAGATACTCACAATAGAGTGCGCAACCCATAATTGAAAACTTGGGCTTCATATCTACAGTTTAAAGTAAGACAAATCGCTCTCGTAAATGGGAAACAAAATATTGTTTGGATGATACTTACACCTTATTCACCCACTGGTAAACACCAGATATATTCGCGTTGCCGGTAGAATTATTGATACCATGCAAATTCTTCTCCACGACTTCAGACTACGAGAAAATGTCAGAGAAGTATCCTACCGTGGTGTGCTCACGGACACTTACTGTTGTTGTTGTAGTCGTCTTCTGGAGGACTCGTTCTGTAATCTTCTTGATAGCTTTCTCTGTAACGTCCTGTGAAAACTATAGAGATGTTAAAATCCAAGCCAAAAAACACAAAACAGCAACTACAAAAATCGGGGTTACCTGCTTACCTTCGTTGCTGTTTTGGTAGATTCCTCCTTGGATCGATTGTGGCCACCTTCAACTTTTGCGGAGACTTCCACCGCAGGGCCGTACTTCGCTGTCACCTGGACGCCCCCTTTCAGTTCATAAGCCTCTTTGATTTGCTTTTGAGTCTCCTGACCCATCTCGAACCGGCTCGTTGAAGCCAGCTCTCGGGTGTCTTCACGGATAGTCTCGGTCTCGAGACTAGTCACGGTCTCTGTTCTGTCTGTCCGGACATGTTCACGGCTCTTTGATTCGCCTTTCAACACATTCTCAATATGGGCAATATCAGCGCCTTCATAGCCAATTAACCGCTGCTTCACTACAAGGAGATCCCCAACGCCGACCTTGTTTACCTTGCCAATGGTGTGCGGAACCCTTGGATCTGGAGGTGGCAGCAGTGGAAGCTTAGGCACATGTAACCCAAAGTTGATTCCAGTGAAGAACTGGCTGTACCTGCTAGGCCGTGGTGTCCTCGCGCTCACCAACGTATTCCCAACTCGAATAATCCGTATATCCTCGAAGGAGGGTGCTAGCATCTTCAGATTTCGTTCAGCCTCGCGCATCTTCTGACGGAAGAGTCGGACAATGTCTTGTGGTTGAAACATTAGCTATACTTCAAATCATATTTGACCGTTGGGGACATACCAGGTAATGGTACCGTATCCGGCTCAATCCCTTCCTTTTTCAAGAGGGCTGCTGTATTCTCAGATAAAGACACTTCTTTTTGAAGTTTCAAGGCATTTTGCCTCGCAGAGAGAGGCAGAAATTTTCCTATCCCTTGCAAGCCGGCACCGGCGGTAAGCAGCTCGCGAGTAAGACCCAAGGCGGATGTCGAACCAGCTCCGTCTTGTAACTGCAATGGATCCGCTGCCAAAACCGGATCGGTGACTGTTGCTGCAATTTTCGGTGCGTCGGGCGGATCTACGGGAGTGGTGCCAGATCGTGCAGCAGCGGCTCGGAACTGGTCAACGTTAAGGCCCCTTAGGGTTGCTTGCAGGTCGAGTCTACTCTTCAACAAGGAGACCGCCGAGTACTTAGTATCAGGGATAAACCCATCATGTGGCTCCTGCTTAGTGATCTGGAAATTCCGCGGATCCATTGCCGTCAACTCCTTCACAGCCCGATAAAGTTGATTGTGGAGGCTGAGAAGGCGATCTGCCTCTTTTTCGGTGTCATCAGTGGGATCCTCGTTACTGTCGTCGGGCTCTGAGAGTACCGATTTTAATTGAGCTTCAGTCGGAAGCAACAGTGATCGTTTTCGGTACCCAAAGAGATTGAGGCTGTCTTCTGTTGGCGGCGTGGGATCTCCATCTGGATTGGGTCTGCTCACGCGTACCCACAGAGCGGGCGTCTTCGGAGGTTCCCATCCGGGGACGGTGGTATGCGCTTGGATGCAAACATACACATGCACACTATACGAAACTTGATCGCCGACCTTATAGGCCGTGTTTTCGCTCCATTCAGGAGCGGTTACAGGAGCAGTCACTTCAGTGTGTCCAGTGACAAGTTCTTTAAACGCCCTTGCGTTATCATTTGAAACAGCTGGTTGCGTATCTTTTTCCAGCTGGACTGCTTTTTCAATGAGCTCGAGGTCGCGGATCTGGGTGACAAGAGCTTCAACTGGTTTTGAGTGCTCCGCCTTGGAAATTAACGTTAAATTTGATATTCGGTGAAAGAAATCATATTCAAGCTAGGGAGTGGCCAAAAGATATTGGACAGGGAACAGAAAGTACCTGGTCATATTTGATTGCTACCACAGAATCGCGAAGATTGCGGAGCAGAGTAACGAATTCCTCACTCTTAACTAGGTCTGATGCTGCTATTCCAAACGCGCGTTTCGTCAATTCAAGAACTACAGTATACTGTAGATCATCATTGACGCTGCTAGCCTCATCAATCAGCACTTTAAATTCACGTAGCTTCTTTTGAAAATCTGATCCGCTAGGGTCGCTAATGAATTCTTTGCTGGAGATAAATTTTTTGACAACTTTCAATGCTTCGGTTCTAAGGTTTTGTGATTTAAGAGCAGCCAAAAGCTCCCTTTGAAAGGGCGAATCTTGAAATAAAGGGATGCTAGGTTTGCGAGCATCCTGAGATACATGAGCTGGGTGGTGGAAAGGTCAGCGATGATATTTGCTCCAGGAGGAGTGACAATTACCTACGCCGAATCAAGAGGAAATTGAACAGCGGTTCAGTCATTCTTTGCATAGGCTTTCTCCTGAAGGCTAGAGTGGTTCTTTGAAACGATGGAAATTGGCGGAGGAAAATGAGTCCTAACCCACCGACAGTGCCTGGTGAAATGGCAATCCACCCACTTTATATATTGCTTTGGACAGAACGGCCTCCCCCAATTTCTAGAGCTGAAGGTATCACACGAGCCTCGTGGCCCATTTCACAAGGCTGGGTAGGCAACAGCACATTTTTTCCCGTGGAGGCGGCGCCGCCAACATAAAAAACGAGCCCGATGGAGGTGATGAATCCTTGGTACATGCGGGAAAGCCTCCAAAACACTCGACTACAGAGGCTGAGACATTCGTGATGAATGAAGCGGCGCACCCAGCTGAAGATTGTTGCATAGATTGATAATGTGATAGGAATGGGAGCTATCAAAACTCAAATTTTAAGCCGCATTGGACTCACCCAGACTCGACCGTTCGCAATATCCCATGATGCCGCCACAAACTTAGAACTGTGCACTGCCCACCACAAGTGGGAAAACGAAAAAGTAAAGAAGAGAGGAAAAAAAAGGAAAAGAAGAAAAAAAGTCAGCTTATTCATGACTGATCCCCGGAAAATTGATATTAAAAAAAAAAACCTCTGCTGGGAATACCATTGTCAATCAGCACATATCTTTTGTGACATAACGATAAAGCATCATGGAAAAGATCACAGAAGCCGATCTTGAGAAGGTACTGCAGCAAGCCAAAAATGAGCTGATAAAACTGTTCACCAATGCCTCCACGAATACGTCGCAGATTGGTATCGCCCGAGAACGAGTGGACATCATGAACGAGCAGTGGACAACAGCACGGGCGAAGATTGTCGAGACATATGGCGGAATGGCCATTTCATGGGAGCACAAGATCAACAAGATGTCAAAGTGGTTCGAGCACGCGACGACTAAAGCCGCAGAGAAGGTGGCATACGAAACGACGAGCTATGATCGATTGAGCAGCCATAAAAGGAAGGATGCAGACCACTACGTGTTTGCAAATGCTTGGGCTCGTTCCAAAAATGAATTCTTCGTATGGTATAAGAACGAATACACAGGCGTAACGCACATCTGGGAAGCAAATCCGCTAGTCCCCAGGCTGACGGCGGCAATCAGAGACGAATTTCAGACTTGGTTCCAGCGACAAGTCGTCACACAAAGCCTGTTGGATCAGTCGTCTGCAGCTGCCATGCACGACTTTCTAAGCGAACGGCCGGATATGATTGTCCTTCTCAATCTAATTCCTCGTTTGCCGAAAATCAAAAGCATAAGCCAGGGGACCATCGACCGCCCGGCGGCTGTCGCAGCCATTGAGCTCACATTGTCTTTGGTGCCTTTTTTGGGAAACGCAATAGCATTGTATGAATTGTGGGCAGGCCGCGATCTATTCGGCTACGAGCTGAGCCATGTCGAGCAAGCCATCCTTGCCGCATCTATCCTTTTACCTGTCGCTGGTAGAATGGTTAAAGGGGGTAGAGCGCTATACACAGAGGCACGACTCGTCAAGCTCTACGGAAAAAATGCCGCCTCGTGGGGCAAAGTCTTGAATGCGTCTGCACGAGCTAGCGAACAACCAGCGGCAATCAGATCAATCAAGGCTGGCGAAGAAGCTCTAGCGAAGCTCGGTCGGGTTGAAGGAAAAATTGCCCAGGAAGCTGCGGCGGGTGTGAAAGCCGTTGTACGCTCGCCCGGCACCCTTCCCAGGTTTGTCGCTCCAGAGACCAAAGTCCTTTGGGAAACACTCTCCAAGAAATACCCTATCCTGGACAAGTTGGACGAAATCGCCCTGGATAGGGTCCTCAGAAAAGGGCCCAATATGAACCATATCAAAGGACAATTGCTGGAAGAACTTGCCGAGTCGCATCTCATTCCTATGCTGAGAGAGCGACATGTTGGATTTGCGTTAGGAGTAAAGGTACCCCAAGGAAAGACTCTAGAGTTCATCCCTGGATATTCTATTATGGACGCCTCAGGGCGGCAAATCACGGACGGCGTACTCGGCTATACGGACAAGCAGGTGTTCAATATCCTTGCCATCTTCGAAGCGAAGGCGGGAAGAAATGGCGCCAGAGAGTTGACGGTGACAACGACAAGAGTCTCGAAAATGAGTCAAGATGACCTGCTTGAAGTGAAAGCGGAAGCCAAGGAGTCTTGGCTGAACGCAAGAGGGATCGCACGGCGCAAGAAGCAACCCTTCTCTAAAACGGTAGCTGACTTTGAAAAAAAGGTAAAATAAATGCCGGCTCTCATAGTGCGAAATTTGAATACCTTCTAATTGGTAAATGATTACACAGCTTCTTAAAACCAAAGACAGCGGTCAACTGCAAAGGGACCTTGAGCGGCTGAGTCGGAATGCCGGAAAACCGTTACCCAAAATCTACATCGGTGAAGTAGACACTGCTGTCCGAATAAGCCCAAACAACACAAAATTCTTTGGAATCTTTCCCAAGGGAATACGAACCAGCTTAGTAGAGGCTGAAGCCAAGGCTGCTGGTTTCAAATTCGAAGCGTTGACAGTACCAATTCATAAGACACAGTTGAACGCTATGGCACAGGAACTGGCCCCACATTCTAAACGGATGGTAACGAAGGAGCAATAGCGGGAAAGAATGATCGGCACGTACTCAACGTGTTCGTATACCAGAGTGAGGGTGGTATAAGAAAGTCCATCAATAGTTCATAGTTATTGGGTTTCTCCTGCTTCAACCTCGTACATCCCTTTCGTAAGAGCAGGCAGTTGCAACTTCCGACAATATCAGTGTTTGGCTTGCCGTTTTGGTTCTGTTTACGTATCCGTACAATGATAACATTTTGGAATACACGCGGAGAGAGCAAGGTCATTGGTAAGGAAAGAAAGAAGAAAATAGGGCAGATCGGATCTATTCCGATTTAGTTAAAATGTCCCAATGTGAAAATTTTCAAGCGTGCCTTCACATCTACCTTGGCCATCTAGGTTGAAATCGGCTGCAATGTGTATTGATTAAAACCGCCAACCATAAATGAAGGACTTGAGTACGAGTAGAGGTAGTGGAAAACAACTCATTTCGTGACCATGTGTCCACTGATTGAATTCCGGCGGTAGCCACTTGTGCTACCGGGCCATGGTATCTGGCGGGAAGCGTCTGGATACCATATTCAACATCCGCAGCCATAGATCATAGTCAAGGGAAAAAGTTCCTAGAGTCATACCTTAACTATCGTAGATAAGGGGCAGGCAAAATGGAAATGACAAAAACCTGCCATAAATATGGTTGTGTCATCATTTCAACAACCTTAATAAGTCAGCTTGCATCCTTGCTCTTCTCCTCTAAGACTATTTAGTCTTCAAGTGGTCGTTTCATCAGTTCTGAAAGTTCACTGACGACCTTCAATTGCTTTTGAAACAAATGTCTCAGTGATGGGAAAACAGCGAACAATTTCCTGGGGGGTTGCGGTATCTAGAAAAAGGCTCTCCTCTCTCCTGACCAAAGGAATTGCTCATTCAAGGAGGGTATGTGCAATCAAGCACCGAAAACTACGCCCCATACACTTCGAGCCTCGTGTATGGAGCAAGTGCACAGAGCTGGCGCACGTTTGCTGAAGCTCTGGCTGGATAAAATGCCAATGAGCTTTCTCTTGAAAATAAATCATTTCCCGATGACGGAGAATCCAGGAGCAACACGGAAGGACTGAGGATATAGAGGGAACATGTACTGTAATGTGTACATTAATAATCAAGCTGAGACGGTATCGCCATGATGTGTTGTGGTTGGGTACAATTTCTCAGCCTCAAAACTCCAAAACCCTGGCACGGTCAAAATAAGCTTTTAAGGTTTCCGCTAATACCCATCCGTTGGTTCTCGGATAAATAGTCACCCCGACACGAAATCCAACTGCTTGGAAACTTTTTTTTTTATCCCAACGAGCGAGTTTCTTTTTGCTGTCGCAACCTCACTTCGAGAAATTCCGCATACACACATAGGGCGAGCCACCCCACCGCACAAGAACCACTGGCCGTGAACCCTTCCAATAAATAACTCATCTACGCATCAACCCATAATCTTTTCCTTTCTCCGCAGAAGGACATCACCACCCGTCATCATGTCAGACCAGACCAACGCAGGTAAGAAATTCTGGAGGCGACTTTCCCGATTAATTTCTCGGAATAAGCAGCTAACATCTATTCGCAAATCCCTCCAGCCTGGCCGCTCGCCGACCAAGCGATGACCCAGACAATTCTGGATCTTGTCCAGCAAGCCTCGCACTACCGCCAGCTGAAGAAGGGGGCCAACGAGGCCACCAAGACCCTGAACCGCGGCACCTCCGAGATTGTGATTCTCGCTGCAGGTAAAGAACTAACATCCCCGTCCCACCGCTTCCCATCTTTTCAATTGCCTCCATCCCAGCTAACCATCCCGTTTGCCTGCCGCATATAGATACCACCCCACTGGCGATCCTCCTCCACCTCCCGCTCCTCGCTGAGGATAAGAACGTGCCCTACGTGTACGTGCCCAGCAAGATGGCCCTGGGCCGCGCATGCGGTGTCAGCCGTGCCGTCATCGCGGCTAGCATCACCACCAACGAAGCCAGCGATCTGAATGCTCAGATTCAGACGCTGAAGATGAACGTTGAGAGGTTGATGATATAGGCTTCTAGATGGACGGATTGGGTGGATATTCTGGATTTTGGATTTTGCGGAGGCAATCACTGGCCCGGGAGGGGGTTGGCATGACCATTGGGCTGTTCTTACTGACTACTGGATATTTGAACCGGTGGGGAATCGGACTGTGCCAGTGGCGGGGATTGTGTATAACCAGCTATCCTCTACAGAGCCAAACGGGGAAACCTCCCACAAGTAAATAGGGTGAAAATTTAGATTTAAAAAACTGAAAAATGCTATCTCATTTAAACTCTTACCCAACTCCTAATCCCTCCATGTTTTGTAATGTTTTACGTTTCATACATGTTTGATTTTCTATATTGGTTAATCTCCACAAGCCATGATCAGTAGGACAGTTGAAGAGACTGGGAAACAGAAAAGAATGAAACAAAATATACAGACACAAGAACAAACTAAACAAGCTTCATTGACTGACACGATATGGCGGCGTGCAGAAGAAGAGCATGTCTAATCATTTGATCCCCGTACTTGGTTCCATTACACCTGTGGGAAAGCTGTACAAAGCTGAAGGACATGAATGAATCTGAGCGATGATAAAACCTAGATATATAACTGAGAAGAGAATCAAAAAATTGTAGCACTAATGAGAGAAAACAAAGCACTGAAAAACAAGATATGTAATGTATGTACATAACAACTATCATTTTTCTCTTTCCGCCATCTCTCTGATGTGTTGCTTTTATCTATCTATATGTACTCTATATTTAACATGGTGGTGGCCCGCGATAGGCTAGTTAGAATATAAAGCCGATGAGAAAAGAAAAGCATATGTCAAACAAGAAAACGAAAGGAAAATCATAAAAAACACAATAAATAGCCACACCAACCTATCCCGAATGAAACAGACCAAATAGATTTAAAAAGAAAATAAATAGAAATAGAAATAGAGAACATGGGGGAAAACTTTATAAAAAAACAGAACGTGCATGTGTATCTATCTCTCTTTGGTTTTTTTTTAATGTTTCTTTCTTTCTTTCTTTCTATCCGCTTTTCACCTCCGTCTCCACAAACACAAGGGGAATAAAAAATATACACTAGACGGTCAATTAGCACTATCATCACGCCCTTCATTTCTCCCTTAAGCAGCCTTGCCCTTCGCCGCACCATTCTGATACTGGGCCGACGACGAAACATCCACAACATCCGTACGCCTATCATACAGACTCCGATCCAAGAACTTCAACACCTCATCAATAACCACCACCGGCGAGGAGATAGCCAACACAGCCATCCACTCCTGCCTATCCAGGGGTAGGATAGAGAACAACCCTTGCAAGAAGGGAATGTAGAGGATAGCGAAGTGGAGCGACATGGAGAGCGTGACGGCGTAGACGAGCATCATGTTATTCCATAGGGGGAAAGTGAGGAGGGACTCGGAAGCGGAGAGGGAGTTAATGGCGTTGAGCATTTCGATGACGACGAGGATGGAGAGGGAGATTGTCGAGGCTGATTTGGACATGTCGTTTGTGAACATTTCGCAGCCGATGGTGGGGAATTGGGTGGAGCATTTGTGGAAGTGAGTCTGTCGTTTTTGTTGTTAGTAAATGGGATATACAAACAAATAGAGGATAGGGGGAGGGTGTGTAAGAGGAACAACTTACCAGTTGCCAAAACGTAATCTGCGGCCCTGCAGGATTATACATGAACCACCACGCATACCCAAAAACTGTTGCAAAGCCCACATAAAAGCCCACAACCATGTACCTGAAAAACAACCAACCCCCGACAAGCGCCTCCCCGCGCTTCCGCGGCGGCCTTTTCATCACATCATGATCGGGCGGGTTAAACGACAACGCCGTCGCAGGCAATCCATCTGTAACCAAATTTACCCACAACAGTTGCACGGGGATCAACGCCTCCGGCATTCCCAGTGCGGCCGTCAGGAAAATTGACACGACCTCTCCAATATTCGACGAGATGAGGTAGCGGATGAACTGCTGTGTGTTGCTGTAGATGGACCTCCCTTCCTCCACCGCAACCTCGATGGTGGCGAAGTTATCGTCTGCCAGGACCATGTCGGCTGCGAGCTTGGCCACGTCCGTGCCCGTGCCCATCGCGATGCCGATATCAGATTTCTTCAGGGCAGGCGCGTCGTTGACGCCGTCGCCTGTCATGGCCACGACGTGACCCTGTGCCTGCAGGAGATCCACCAATTTAGATTTATGCGTGGGCTCTGTGCGCGAGAAGAGCGAGGCGTTCATGGCCGCTTCGACCTGTTCCGCATCGCTAAGAGCGTCGAATTCTTTGCCTGTGTACGATTTGCCGTGGAGGTTTTGCTCGTGCGGGCCGAAGATGCCGATCTGGCGACAGATGGCTTCAGCGGTGTTTCTGTTGTCGCCGGTGATGACGACGACGCGGATGCCGGCTTCGCGGCACTTGCGGATTGAGGAAGCAACTTCTGGGCGGGGCGGGTCGAGCATGCCGACGAGGCCGATCAGGGTCATGTTCTGCTCCAGCTGGGAGTATTCTTTGGTTGTTTGTGCCGTGCGGAGGAGACGGGTTGGGGCGACGTTGTCGATGGAGGCCATGGCGATGACGCGGAGGCCGCGGTTGCCATAGTCCACGACTTCCTGGGAGATCAGCTGGGTGTGTTTCTTTGTCAATGCCACCTTTTGGCCGTTGGCGCCGAGGATGGCGTGTGAGCAGCGTTCCAGGATCGATTCAGGGGCGCCCTTGACGAGGAGTTTCTGTCGGTTACCCTCGCCGGCCAACACGGACATGCTCTTGCGGTCGCGGGAGAATTCATATGTGCATTGTAAGGGGAGGCGATCTTCGTAGTATTTGCTGGCCACGTGCAGTCTTTCAGGAGCTGGTAGTTGCCTAATCTTCTTGTTCAGCGCTGCGTCGTCCGTTCCAATCTTCTCAACGAGCACGCGCAAGGCGCCTTCGGTAGGTTCCCCGATGCTGGAATACGCGCCTGTCTTTGGGTCATAAGATAACGAGGACTCGTTGCATAGCGCCAGAACCTCCGCCATCTGCAGCACGGTGGAGGAAGAAACGGCCAAATCCTCCATCTCCTTGCCATTCTTCCTTAAGCTGCCCTTCGGCGCGAATGTGGTTCCCTCAACATTTATCTCCTCCAGTCCATTCCCGTCCTCGTTGAGATACACAATCCTCTCCACACTCATTTGATTTGTCGTCAGCGTGCCTGTTTTGTCCGAGCAGATCACACTGCAGCTGCCCAAGGTCTCCACAGATGGCAGCGACCTAACCACAGCGTTCTTGGCCGCCATCTTCCTCGTCCCCAGCGCCAAGCACGTCGTAATAACCACAGCCAACCCTTCTGGAATAGCCGCAACGCCCAACGAAACCGCGATTTTCAAATAATAGATCGCGCCCTTAGCCCAACTGCCATGCGACGGGTCATTGAAATGCTCAATGTTGATCAGCCAAACAAGCACACAGATCACCGTGATGACCTTCGCCAACAAATCGCCAAAGTCGTTCAGCTTCTTCTTCAGCGGCGTCGGCTCCGAGATCTGCGCCGTGATGCTCTCGTGGATATCGCCAATGGCCGTCGCGGCGCCCGTTAGTGCCACAACCGCGGTCGCATGGCCCGTGACCACCGTCGTGCCGGAGAAGAGCATATTGACCTGATCCTGCTTCACGGCGGCCGCGTCGTTGACAGCCATGGTGCACTTTGAAACACTCTCGCTCTCGCCGGTCAGGATCGCCTGGTCGACACGGAAGCTGTTGCTGTGTATGGAGAGCAGACGGCAATCAGCGGGGATGCGGTCGCCAACGGAGATAGTCACGATGTCACCGGGAACCAGCTCCTCCGCCTTGATGCGCTGCACCTGCCCGTCGCGGATGACTTTTGCTTCATTTGCCGAGTATTCTTGTAGAGCGGCGATGGCCTTTTCGGCACTGCTTTCTTGCGAGACGCCGACGATGGCGTTGAGGATTAGGATGGCGAGGATCTAGTAGTATAAAGCAAAGCAAAAGGTTTTGACCTGTTAGCCAGCCGTACGCGAAAAAACGCAACAAAATATTCGAATAGAAGTAGAAGAGACAATAATAAATTAAGACATACCACCACCGGATCCACAAAGGCTGTCCAATCATCCCCACCCTCAAACAGGGCCAGCACAAACGACACAACGGCAGACCCAAGCAGAATCAGCACAAGTTGATCCTTAAACTGCTCCAGCACGAGTTCCCACAAGGGCGTTGGCGGATCTTCGGGGAGAGCTGTTTTTATCATCAAAGATCGAAAATTAGCTTTCACGCACACATGTTGACTCCACTTCACAATATATATAACTATCTCACAATCTTATATACCACCGTATGCGCCTTTGCGCAGAAAAGAGGAGATGGATTGTAGGAAGTAGTAAATTAAAGAAAGGAGACGACCAGACATACCATTACTCCCATAGGCCTTCCTAGCCGTCACGACCTGCTGGCTCGACAACCCAGCCTCTGCGGTGACGTTGAAGTGGGCAAGGACATCATCCGTCGAGAAGAGATAGGAGCGCTCCATGAGCGTGGTGTCTTATCTTATTTTTCTGTATTTTGTTTCTTGTAGCTCTCCTCTTTTGCTTCAAGAAAAAAAGAGGATTCCCTCCACACCCAAGTCTCCCAATCTCCCAATCACCTAATCACCTAAAATATCCCGCGTTCCCTCTTTCCAATGCTCTTTGACTTTCGGTACACGGTACAGGATAAGTATGCAATAATATGTGTCCTTTTGGGTTCCTGTGCTTGGGCGCAGGTTGGGCGCAGGGCCAAAAGCAAGAGAGAGCTGGGCCGAATATAAGAACCAGTAGGAGTTAGGTAGTAGTTATTATAGTTAACTGTGACGTTTTGCGCCGGGATTCCCTTTTGGAGGCGTTTTGGATAAAATACCCGTGGTAAATAAAGGAAAAAATAGAAAGAAATAAAAAAAAAAAAGGAAAAATGAAAAAGAAGCCGTATGCCACAAACAAAAGAGAGGGGGAGAGTGCTTCTTTTTTTGGTCTTTATTCCGCCTTTTCGTATATGAAGAAAGGAATTTGAAAAGAATGAATCGGGGGGAGAAAAGAATGAATCGAGGATTGAGGATTGATATTTAGTTAACTAGGCCCAAAGGTTGTATGTAATATTTAAGGGTAAAGAAAGGTGTCCACTTCGGCATGTAAATATTTTAGTTAAATAGTTAAATATTTATCGTATCGCCACCGCGCGGCGGGATAAATACAACAGCCGCCAAACAGAATAATAATATAGAGTAAAATAAAAATAAGAAAGAAATTTAAAGACGTGATGTGATATTCTTTTACTCTGTAGCGATATTAATTATTAATAACTGTTAAATAATGCATCTTTTGTATCAGTTGACGGACTAAATACCATAGACTCAGAGATTGAGACTGAAGCATCACACTCATGTTTTTTCTGTTTTTTCTGTATATATGTATATATCTCTATATCTTTCACTGTGTCACATAATCAGTGACTTTAAACTGCAGAAAATATTTACTTGTCAATTGATCTATTCATAACTACGCTGCGTACACAGCAGAGGAGTTAACTATAACTAAGGTAATAATAGTTCTGTATAGACCATCATTGATTCCCTACTACACTACTAGCATGTGCTCTTCATTTCCTCATTTGCTGCGAACCCTTCAAGTTAGTTATTATTATTGTAGCAACTACTTACTTGTACAGACAAGGAGATGATTGAATATGGAATCCAATTTCTAAGCATCTAAACACCGAAACCAATGTCTGACGGGAGAATCTCGCCAACCTGGAAAGTAAACGCAAACGCAGCAGCACTCTTACTAGTATTTAGTTCTTTCAGACAGCACAGCTGACGATCCGCTCTGAATTAATAATTAACTAGATAGATGCCTGCCGAGAAAATTCTCACGATGCCCGCCGAGAGCAAGCCTTACCACCCCTTCGGCTGGTGTTCACATCCCCAGCCCAAGTATCCTCCTCAAAACGAGGATGGTATGTACATGTACATTTATTACATTACTACATGTCAAGTTCTGACTTTGGACAACCATGAAAAGGAGCCTGTGTTGACCCCTCCCCCTAGTTACTACTACTACCTACGAGGTCATCGTTCCGTCACAACCACCAACTGGAATTCTATCCATCAGACTCCACCCCGCTGGTCGCCTGGCGATACCAGAGCCGTGCGAAGGATCGCGTTACCAACCAGTAGTAGCGGGGAATAACCCATGGCTGGCTTATGCGATCATGGAATATGAACAGTTCCAGATATCCGCTGAATCGCATTATTGCTACAATGGCCGAATCGGGTGGTCCAACCCGAGAACAGGGTACCGCGCGTCGGATGGGAGGTACATGTACAAGTTTGATGTTTCGACTACCTCTTCCGAGCTGGCTGTGCGCATGTTTGCCAGGCGCTCTGATGCTGAAGCGGGACTCCAGACTGTCTCCTTGGGGTCTGTCATGGTGAACCCGTTCACGGAAAACCGGCCTCGCGATAGGCATGGTTACGAGCCCATACCTGTGCAGGGTGGCACGGGGAAAGTGCCGATCGATATTTCCTATCTCGAGAAGAAGGTACCGCCGTTGGGCGACACGGAGGTTTGGTGCGTCTACGGCGAGATGGGTTCGAGTGATCTGGTCTATGTAGAGAAGCTAGACACCGACAGAAGCTACGGCATGAAGACCATTCCCATAGTCGTAGACGTTACCCACGAGTCCAAGCTCACTCATCGCGTCGAACACCCGTTCATCGCTCCGCTCAAATTCGCTTTCAAGTCGTCCAAGGGACTGAGCCTCCTTTCACCGTTGGCTAGCGGAGGGCCGCTTTCTCATCACCTCCAGCGGGTGCGGCGGTTCGATGTTGGCCTAGCTAGATTTTATGCTGCGGAGCTCCTCTGTGTACTGGAATATCTGCACGACAACCATATTATTCTCGCACATCTGAATATGGAGGATGTCTTCTTGGATTCACCTGGACACCTCAGCCTGTGCAATCCTAGTCTTTTCAGTCTGGAGGTCCAGGACGGTGATACAGTTGTGCCAGGAACATCAGCGTACCCAGCCCCTGAGCTTGTCAGCAACAACCAAGTCGCTTCCCAGACGGCGGATTGGTGGGCTTTGGGCATCTTTCTCTACGAAATGTTGACCGGATTACCTCCATTCTACGGTCAGGATGCCAATAAGCGACGACTCAAGATAAGTAGAGACCCGGTACGTCCTGAGGGACTCCCACCGATAGCCAAGGACATTTTGATCAAGCTGCTCGAAAAAAATCCACTGAACCGCTTGGGGGCAAAGAATGGGACCTCTGAAATAAAAGACCACCCGTTCTTCAAAGGCACCAATTGGCACGATCTCCTCCAGCGGAAATATACAACTCCTTTCAAGCCCCATGACGCGGCAACAGACTTCTGGCCTGGGGCGAAGGAGTACGACTCAGACAGGGGGCGAAAAGTGGAAGAAAAGATAGAAAATGGAAAAGTGTACCAGAGAGTAGTGGGCGCGAGTTGGCCACGATGCGAATGGAATCAAACCGGCTGGGTGAGGGACGGAAGTACAGAGGACAACCCGGACAGGCCTTCATCTCCCACTAGGGAGGACTACGACGATGGATGGGAGTTGTTGTGGGATCCGACGTCGTATCGATTCAACTTTCGAAATCGCTTCACTGATGAAACGTCCCCGGGCCGTCTCTCAGACAAATACTCCCGAACGTACCTGTGGGGTATACCACAGGAGCCTCCAGCTGTCCCACCCGCGGCATCCAATCCAGCGTGCAGGCCACCTCCCTTGAGTGAGAGAAAGGCGGCTCTTGCGGCTGCATTGGTAGCCGGATACGGGGTGCGTGTGTTCTCACAGATCCTCAGACATGGGAATGACTTGAGCTTGGACTTCCCGATTCTTTGCTACAACCAACCCTACAGACCCAAAGAAGGCATTCTCAACTCGGTTGAATATTTCCATGAAATCCAGCTGACACCACTGGAGTGGGCGGTAGAGCACGACAGGCTCGATCTTGTCAATCTGTCCCTGGCTCACGGCGCCGATGCGAACTATACCATCGAATCGGCAGAGGGGCCTGCCCTAGTGAAAGCAGTGCGACGAGGCAGCCTGAAACTAGTTGAAGCGCTTGTGCAGAAAACCAACCGCGTCTCTGGAACAAGGGCACTTCTTTTAGCAGTGAAGCAGCAGCACAGCGCCATCGTCAACACGCTGCTTGCCAACGGTGTTCAGTGCGACTTTGAGGAGTCTGACCGGCCGCTTCCCGACCGTCGATTTTTTTCCGATCGCGACACCACTCCTGATCAGCCAACCCCTCTACAAGCAGAACGTTTCGCACCTCCGCTCCTCCTAGCAGTTACATCCGGCAATGCAGATCTGGTGAAGGCACTGCTTGCGCACGGAGCTAATCCCCATGCTCCCTACCATGGCGTCCGTGGGCTCCGTCGCGATCATGACGGCTCCGGTCTCAAGGTAGCGGCTAGCTTTACCTGCGGAAGGGTCATACAGTTGGCCATGGAGTATTGGCAGAATTCCGAGATCGTCCAATTACTCCTCGATGCAGGCGCGGACATCAGTCTTCACCATCCAGTCTGGCCCGTGCCTGTCTGGCCTGTTGGGGGTCATGTATGTGAGCCGGTACCCAGAGCTGTATATCTCGAGGTTACTGCTGGCCTGGAGGCAGCGATGGCAGAAAGAAAGAGGCAAGGGGAATGCTGAGAAGCGGTATGTAATCTCTTGAGATGTTTTCTTCTCGATCCTTCCACCAATCCTTTCAGATGAAGGAGATTCTGACGTTGATACTCAAGGGTACAAACAAGTTTTTTATGTCATGCAGCAGAAGATGAGGTGGTTGTGGCTGCACCCTCCAAAGAAGGGGGTGCCAAGATAGGCTCAATTGAGAAAAACATCATAGAACAAGAACCGAAGACCAAGCCAAAATAGACTGCTAGATATAAGTGTGGACCTGACTCTTCATTTCTGTTACCTGCTTTCTTTTGAACTCATTAACTTATTCTTTCTTCTTCAGCTGCTCTGAGAATTCTGCAGATGACAAGTTGACAACACTGCTCTCAATTGTAATGATTAATAGCAAAAATTTTCACATTGTATTTTTAACTTGAACAGTCTTTGATGAAAACTACTGACTGTTTTTCTTGAATTAGGAAGATATATTATTTTATTTTATATTTATTTTTATACACTTTGAGAAAAGAATTAATCAATCTAAATAAAAAAATATTACAGAATTGAAAATTATTTACAGAAGTTATATTTCTCTCTAGAGAAATCAGAGTCAGAGTCAGACAAAGAAAAGAAAGAGAAATAATTATATTCACAGAAAATATAAAAATATTATAGAATACATTGATGCAAAAAACATGAGATTGTGAATATATATCAATGAATCAAATTGCACAGAATTTAGTATGAGAAAATATTCATTGATACTGTACTCCGTATTTCAGCACTAATAGCTTAATTACACTAATTATACACGACAAGGGGATAGTTATCATACCGTATTTAATACGCATATCATTCCCCTTTCTCTAATAGCTACTGGTATTCCTTTCCATGTTCTATTTACCATATATGGATACCCCTGGAACGAAATGAGCAAAACGGCACATATCACCCCTTTTCAAATCAAGGGCGAAAAGCTGCTTGGAGGGAGAGAAGGCCATTGAGAGCCAAATAACAATACCGTCTGTCGTGCCTGCATCTAGGCTTTTTTTTTATTTTAAGGAGGGAGCGAAAGACGGGAAACACAATCAATCAATCAATCAATCAATCAACCAGCCAATCTCAATCATTGGCCAACAGAGAGAACGAGATTAGAGAAGACAAAGAAAGGGAAAAAAAGAAAACGAAAAAAAGCAACGAGAAGAAATGGAATAAAGTAAAATAAAATAAGATAATACGAGCGAGCTGAGCTACAACTATACACACAAGCAGAACGAAGAGGAAAAATGGAAATATTATGGGGAAACAGGCTCGTAAGAAGGGGCGGGATTTTGTGTTGTGTATATAAATATATATATATATATATATATGTGTGTGTGTGTGTGTTTAAGTACGAAATCAAAACAGGGGGGGGATTGATTGTATTGAGTTACCGGCAAGCGAAAGGCAAGGCAATGATCAAGGCGAGGAAACGAGTAGGCTGCAACAGAGGAGAGGAAACAGAATTCTTTGACAGGCAGACGAGACGAGACGAGACGAGACGAGACGAGAAAAAGAGAGGGGAGGGAGGGGAGGCTGTGTTATCGAAAAAGAGGAAAGAGAGTGGGAAAAACAACAGAAGGCAGAAAGGAGACTAGCCGTGCTGAGAGGTCTTTGTATCTTTCATTTCTCATCATCTTCCCCTCATAGCCCCATTCCCACCCAAGATCAGAGCACTGATAGGAGATTCCTTAAAACGAGCAGCACGTAAAATGATAATGAGAAGGACAGGGGAATAATATGTTGATTGCTTGATTGGAAAATAATTTTTAAGAAAAAGGAAAAAAGACAAAATATTTCCCAGGTTTCCGCGCGTTCTTTCTTGCCCTCCTTTCTTGCTTTCGCAACTCTCCAGTTCAATTGTAGCAAACGCCGCCTGATCGAAAACTAAAATGGATAAAAACAACCCCCTTGAGAATAATTAGAAGGACGTCCATCTTGTCACTTGAGAGGAGAAGGGTTTGGAGCTTTGTCTGTGAAACACCACACCCCCAACCCACGCCCATGCCCACGCCATATATCGATTCGATCCCTTTCATTTGGAAACAAAATAAAAAGGAAAGAAAAGAAAAGTAATCTCCTTTGCTTTCATCGTCTGTGTGGATTTTTTATCTTTTTTTACCTTTTTTTTTACCTTTTTCTTTCTTTTTCTTTTTTTTTTTTCTTTTTTTTTTTTTTTTTTTGGACATATCTGTATAGTTTGGTTTTTCTTTTTAATTTTTGTGTCCACCAGGAATGGCCACCGCCCCAACCCACAGCATGGTTTTATTTTGGCGCAAACCAAGAAATTGTAAGGAGAAGGGAGGGGAAGGGGATTGCCTTGTCAACCTCAAGAAGCACCAGCAGCAGCCTCCTCCTTCTTCGGTTCTTCCGCAGCAGGCACATCAGCAGCAGCCGTGTCAGCCTCGGCGCCCTCAGCACCCTCCGCACCCTCAGCAGGCTTATCCTCCTTGGGCTCACCAGATTGCGCAGGTTCGGGCTCAGCGCCGTCAGATGAGGTCCACAGAGTCAAGTTGTCACGGAGCAACTGCATAATCAGAGTGCTATCGCGGTATGACTCTTCAGACAGGGAGTCGAGTTCAGCAATGGCATCATCGAATGCCTGTTTGGCCAGATGGCAGGCACGGTCTGGGGAGTTGAGGATCTCATAGTAGAAAACGGAGAAGTTGAGGGCGAGACCCAGACGGATGGGGTGGGTGGGCGTCAGCTCGGTTTGGGCAACATCGGTGGCGTTCTGTGTGGTGATGGTTAATCATGTTTGCTAGGCACAGTTCAAAATAAAAACTGGTGTAGCAGGAGGGTATGTACCTTGTATGCCTCGTGGGCGGCAGTCGCAGCAACCTTGCGCTTGTTACCGGAAGCAAACTCAGCGAGATAACGGTGGTAGTCGCCCTTCCTGCAGATTGCGTACGTGGTATTGTGTTAGTATATGGTTCCCCAAAAAAAGAACATGATTCGCCAGGCACGAAATGTAGATCAACACAACTCCAGTATCTGAGAGCCCAAACGCGTACATCTTGTGGTAGAACACCTTGGATTCACCAGATTCGGCTTTGGGAATCAAAGATTGATCCAGAACGTCAAGAACATCCTGACAAACGCGCTCGAGTTCGGCCTCGATCTTTTGGCGGTACTCGCCAATGATAGCAACATGTTTCTCAGAACCCTTCGAGTCCTCTTTCTGCTCGATGGAGGAGATTATGCGCCAGGAAGCACGGCGAGTTCCAACAACGTTTTTGTAGGCAACGGAAAGAAGGTTGCGTTCGTCAACGGTAAGTTCACCACCCAGCTAGTTGGATTGAATTGGTCAGTATAGAAGAAGGGTAAGTGAAGAAGTATGGGGTATATTTGCAGAGATGTACTTACATTGGCAACTTCCTATAAAAGGTGCGATGCGATGCCTGTCAGCGAATGGCGTGCTACAGCCTCAAAGCACAAGAAGATAGATAGAGCACGGACAAACCTTCATATATGTGACCATTTCTACACGATGCGGTTAGAAAGAAAAAAAAAAAAAAAAAAAAAGACCCAGAACATTATTTTGAAGGGAAGAGGAGCCAGGGACTAACCATCATAACGCTCAGCCTGCTCACAGAGCCTGGCAAGAAACGTTTTGCTATAAAGAAGTGTATCAGTATGAGGTCCTCTTTCCCGCGGCCCCCCCCCCCCTTTTCAACACATTTCACAAAGCGCACAAGAAGCAGGGTGGGCAAATTACTTATCACGCTGTTTGACACAATGGAGTTAGCATAACGATTCAGAAACACAGGGACAGAGGAAAGGTATAGGGGAGAGGAGGAGAGGAGGAGAGGAGGAGAGGAGGAGGAGGAGGAGGAGGAGGAGGAGGCAGCATGTTTTGCGAGGCCATGGGATGCGCGCCTAATAGGAGGGGTAAACCTACTTCTGAGGTCATGGTGGGAGAACGGCGGGAAAGACGATGGGGAGATTTAGTGGAGGATAGAAGAGTATGGGAGTGGAAAGGCGGAGCAATCGGGAGAGACGTGAGAAAGCAGCGGGACAGACAGCGAGACAGAAGATGAGGAGGAGGACGGGCAAAGCAGACGACGGACGAGGAAGAAGTTTGACGTTGTTGAAGGCAGACGACGAGAGAATGAGGTTGTGATGATGGGCACGCCGCTGACTAAGCCGTTAGTTAGTTACAGATTCAACCTCTTCATGCTTTTACAGTCTTAAAAAGTCACAACAACTCCTCTCACTAAAACACTGCCACACTGGTGATGGTCTTGTTCATACAGGAGGGGTATTTATTATTATAGTTATTATTGTAACAACGAGCTGGATGGATTGAGATTTATGATATGGATGTTATGTACTGCCCTTAACTTATGCATTGTTTGCCATGCTCATCATCTAAATATCTATAGAGTATCTACAGAGTATCTATCATGCATTTCTCCTGATCTTACAGATCTCATGCAGCCTCAGCCTCACTGCAGCTGTCTTTTTCAGACAACTGGAAATCTCCAGGTTATGAGGATAGAATATCTAACTATCCTCATCAGACACTGGGCACATCCATTCTCTGTTTCCTATGCTTCTTCTAACACAACAAACAACCCTGAATTACATTGATCTTCTCTCATGAATGCAGCCCTTGCCCTAGTTACATAAATAACTACATACCCTGCCTATCTGCCTGACATGTTATGTGCCCTGCATCAGACAGACTTCAAAACATTGCTTCCTGTCCAATCCTTTCATTCCAGCAGATTCCATGCATGTATCTAAAATCTCCTCCTACATATGCACTTTTGCACTAACCCACAATTTACTAAAAATCTAAAAATCTCCCAACAAGGTATCTCTGAGATTAAAATAATATGGATGAACCAACAACGTCCAACACCAGCCTGTATGACGTATATGAAAAACGAGAATAGTAATGGCAGGTATGTGTGGTCAAGCGGAGAAATTAAATTTATTTTCTCAAAAGCAAAAGTTATACTTAACCTTAAAAATAAAAGGATATGAACATATTTCATATGAAATGATCCAACCAGGCACAGTGGTTTATATCGTGGAAAAATAATACCCGTTTATCCTAAAGAATTTATTGCTTTGGCTTCATGGGTAGATTGGTTTCTGAATTTCATGAAAAATTGAAAATTTTATGGCACAATAATAACGCAACATATGCATATATCTCTAATAATCTGGTGTGAAACCCGGCGTGCGATGAGAGCAGGCTGAAGCATAAATACCTAGTATTATTTATTATACTGTTCAGCGGCCTAGTAGTCGACTTGGGGACCCTAGCATCAGCCTGCTTGGGGGGAACATAACACTGAGGGTGATATCTCCATCCTTGTGCAGGTAGGTTTGTGGCTTGTCATAGATGCCAGTGATATAAAAGAGCAGTTCAGAATGTTCAATATGGAATTATAGTCATGATAAACTCAGCATTATTCGCATTCATAGTACAGTCATACAAATCTGTTCTACTCTTTAATCATTCAGATAAATAGTTTTGATGCATTTAACTCAAAAATGTCAAAGAAAGATATCGCCTTGAAAAAAAGAGTCAAGGAAAAAGGAAATCAAAAATGCAAGAAAAGAAATCTACGCTCTGAGTTTCATCCGAAATGTAAAAAATGCCCCGTCGTTATGATAAAGGCAGACGTACATCGGTATCCTCAAACAGGGTCGCTGCAGAGGTGAAATATCCCACCCCCGTTTCCGAATGCCCTGCAAACAAAAGGCCGATTAAGTTCGTCCCGCCATCGAATACAAAAGCTGTCTTATTCCCCTTCTCGTCGGATTCAAGGTGTAGATTCCGCAATGCCTGAGATTTTCCAGCGGTAAAATCTATCCGACGGCCAATCTTATACAATGGCGAATCATGAATGTGTTCCTTTGCGGAGGGTTGATCCATAAGATAGTTGACCCGAAAAGACCCTGAATCCATCTTCAACTAAACCAACCGGCGGTCCCTAGAAAGTGGTCTTAGCATTGCAATATTTAATCAAAAAAAAAAAAAAAAAAAAAAAAAAAAAAAAAAGACGCTCAACAGGGCAGGACTAGGTATATTTATATTCCGTAACACCGGCCACCTTGGAAAACATTCAGCTTTCCTATCCATTAACTCAGAAATTGCACTTATCCATCTCCCACCAACTTTCCCGTGATCGTATCCGCGAATACATAAATATTTTAGGTTGGGTGAACAGCCTGTCAACCAACCGACGACGAGCCGGTGAGGCGGCCGATACTGGGGATGCTGACGGCGACGGGGGCGATGGTGAGGGCGATGCAGGTTTAAGTGAATCATTATGTTTCCACGGCTGCCCCTCCCGCTACTCCTCAGCCTCAGAGTAGTTTTCTTCCCAATAATCTGCAAACATCACTTCGTTTGAATCGGGCCCCAGCAAGGAGTTAACCCCGATGCTGAGATTGGTCAGAGCTATGAATCTATTCAATGATCTGATAGAACTGGCAACTCTAAAAGGGCGCCTAGTTTCTACCCCTTCCATAGCAGGTTCACGACTAGCCATTGGGTTGGCAGATGCAGGCCCTGACGACGCTGGAGTGGTATCATCAACTGTCAAGCCACTGTTGGTAGAACATCGGACACATTGAGCCAGGCCGATATCCAGAATACGCAATGTGCACCTGTGTACTTGCAGATGGCAACCCATTATTGCGGGATCTATACAGTCCGAGGAGTTACTGGAGCAGACCAAAGCCCCAGCGCTATACCTAAGCTCTCTTAGAGCTTTTGGCGGCGTAAGAATCGGCACGAGGAGCTCCAATGGAATGTTGCAACGGGTGAGGTGGATCTTTGAAACGTTTGAATCAGTAGCTATAGGCATTGACGAGGGTCATCTGGTGGCTGCGAGTAGTCGGCAACACAGGGTCGCCAGACAGTTAAATCCTCAACACTCATCGTCTCCATGGACTAGAGTTGATGGCAGCTTCCGAGAAATTGCAATATGGCATGCTCTGAGGTACGAGTCTGGAGAAACGTGCCGACATGGCGCAGATTCCGCAGACACCTGGTTTGCATAGAGCCATTGATGAGGCGTAGGATGTCCATAACCGTACTTCCAGTTCTATTGGATAGTTTCAAGTTTGAGATTCGGAAAGACCGCTGGGAAAATCGTAGCGGCGGAGTGGTTAAAGCGTTTTTGCTGGAACCTCTTTTCTCGCTCCACGTAAAAATAAATATCAAAAATTGAAAGATTGGTGAAAGGGCCAAAGAGCAAAAGAGCCCCCCCCGACTCTCCCCTGGGGCGCCATGATGAAACCTTTCATCCGACAGAGACAGACTATCTCGCAAGTCTCAATTCCCCTTTAAAACACACAGCACCACAATGAGAGAGTTGTCTGCATTCTAATTCTCTAGGTATGTCATAGCTTGATGAAATAGCAAAGTTAAGACGGAAGAAAATCGCTTCCTCTGCTGTGATCAGACTCAACACGACACTGTTCATGGGAATAGGATAGAAGGTATTAGAGATAAGCCGAAAAGACAGGGGGCACCGTGAAAATGCGATTAACACCGCTGATATTGCTGTATAGCAAGGCTAGGAAAACATTTCTGGTAATAGAGCTGAGGTATAAAATAATAAAAGGCCCTGAGGCTTTCAAGCGACAATTGCGGGGGGTTTTGTTGACACTTCTAAAATTAAAAAGAAAAAAGGAAACATGCAAAAGATATGGATGATAAGGGGGTGTGAAAAATGTATATGGCACGGAGGGGGAAAAGGGGAAAAGGGGATGAGAAGGGGTAATAACTAACAACTCAGGGTAAATGTAGTTTGAAAGCCATCCACCAATTCATCATTTCCACATCTCAGAAATACAGACAAAAAATAAGAAAACTCAAAAATCACATAAAATCATCATCATCCAAATCATCCCCATCATACGCCGTAAGATCCGCCCCGCGCGCGCCTCCAACATCCCGCCCAACAACCACGCTCGTCTTCGTCTTCGCTGCCTTACTCTTCTTTCCCCCTTTCTCGGCCGCCTTCTCCTCCTTCAGCTTCTCATTGCTCACCGCCGTCAACGCACTCGCAATCTTCTTAATGTCCCCACTCGATAGCTCCTTCACGAGCTTCTTCGCAAAATCCTGCGCCCATATTGGATATTGCGGCTTCTTCGACTGCGCCGTTAAAAGCGGGATAAGCACCTCGGTCAGTTCTGCGAACTGCGTCTTGGTTCCCGGCTTGAATAGGGGCATGGCGGAGAGGTCTATGGATTTGGTCGGGTCCGATTTGTCGCCGATGACGACTGCGGCTCTGGGGATTGCGGAGCGGGTGCGCTTCAGGTCGATATCGCCGATGAGGTCTTCGGCGTGGGCGAGGTCTGCATCCTTCTCTGTGCGACGGAGGCGGGCGCGTGCGGCGGCGTCGTCGTCTTCGTCGTCGTCGTCTTCATCGTCGTCGTCGCTGGATCGTTGTTCGCGCCGTCTCTGTTCCTTGCGCTCTTGTATCCGTTGGGCTTTTGATTTCTTCTTGGCAGCCGCTTCGGCTTCGGCTTTTGCTTTCTCTGCAGCGGCTTTGGCGGCCTTTTCACGCTCGACTTCAGAGTCTTCAGCTGCTTCCCAGTCATCGACTACCTAGATATTTCCCAAAAAAAGGGTTTGTTAGACAAAGGTCATGGTTGGCGCGGCGGGGCTCTATCTGAGGAAAAGGCATACATCATCGCTGTCCTCCTCGTCATCGAACTTTCGTCTGTGTGTCGTAGCTGCAATAAGCGGGGGAGAGGAGGGGGGAGTACTCTCCTCCTCATCATCTATATTTAAGTCAAAAAACACAACGTTCCGAAGTTAGCCCCGTCAACCTGCATAGACATGTAATATCTAGCCTAACTAAGCTACATGGCATTGGCATAGGATATTCCCCTAGTCTCCACTTTGCAAAAAATAAAAACATGTAAATATATATGTAATACATAGCAGGGTGCCCTGCCATATATGATCAACAGCGCTCCGTCATCTCTCCTGAAGTTATCTAGACATACCCCACTTTGAAGGCGCCATGGCCTGATAACAACCGCTGGTGTTAGCAAGAGGTTTTCGTGCGTATCGCGAGTTTATCGATAAGAAGGTTTCAGGGCGCTGTGAGCAGCAGCTAACAGCAGTGCGCTCAGGCAGGGAGGTGGATGGCAGTTGTAAATGTGTCGTGTTGTGTGTGATCCTGACGGATTTTTTTTTTTTTATCTTTTCTGCTGCCCAAACTCCAGAATTGCACGTGAATTGGATTGGAGGCTAAACCTGTTCGGGTAAGTAGCGACCAGGCTAGTTGTTCCCATCATCCCATGTCACTATCAAAAAACGAATGGAACGGCTGAGAGTTACCAAGCCAGAGATAACAAATGTCTTACCTGAAGAGGGAAGAACGCCTATTGCAGAGTTCATTGTGACTACAGGGAATGATCACGAAACACTCCATGCACTTAGCCAGCACATCAACACAGCAATTGTAATCCCTAGTACAGCCTGCTATCATCCCTAACTCTGCTTACATTCTTCAAAACTTTCTATCATGCTTTCTGACTTATTGCTACTCAGTGCGGGCTCGAGGCGCCACTCCACCTATAACGCCTACGCCCTTCAAAATGGAGGAAGGGGTAGAGGAAGTGGCCGCCACAATGAATGAGCCAGGAAGCCGAAAAGACCAGCGTCACCTCAAGAAGCTGTGCCTTGAACGGGACGGCCACCGTTGTATGGCCACCGGGATCATTGATATTGATGCCAAGATATCTGAGGCCGATACAGAATACGGGTCGCCTACAGATCTCTGTTATGTTGTCCCATTCTCCTTGGGGAGGTGGGAGAAGTCAAAAGTCTGTCAGCCTGGACGATATATTTTCAAAACGTCTACTAAATACTACCATTTTAGGACCACAAAATTGCACAGATTTGGGCCACATTGAAAAAATTGTTCCCACAGATCCAGCTTGCACCGGAGGACATAAATGACCCAAGGAATTTAATGACGCTGTGGTCCCCCGTCCACGCAGCCTTTGGTTCCTTTACGCTGTCGTTCGAGCCGACGGTTGAGCAACCCTCGTATACTTTCCCACTGCTTGACTCTACTAACTGTTTTGTCCATTAGGGAGAGCCAAATCAGTACCAGATACTCCTGCTAAGCAGGCGGCGTAACGTAATACAAGTGCACCTCCCGGCATCACAGGGCGGCCCAGATGGCCCTCGACTCGTTACCTTGGAACGGCATGGTGGTGCCACCATCGAGCTCCCCAGCCCCGCACTTCTCCAGATGCGCTCTACTCTTACGAAAATTTTTCATGCATCGGGAATGGCAGAATATATAGAAGATCTTGTGAGAGACGAAGAAGAGATTGGATGTCTTGCACCAGGCAGCACGACGAACCTTGAGGACTTGGTGTTGTCAAGAATGCTCAGATCTCGCTGTGAGTGAGTAAATTGAAATTTTTTCTTTCCTTTTTTTTTTCTTCTTTTTTAACAAGAAATACCAAGGCATGGAAATTTTATGAAGCTATATAATAATGTTATCACTGATCAGCACTTTGAGTTATAATGTATCTGTAATATAATCATTAAATAACTCAGTAAATTTAGTCAGCTAAAAATAACTTAGCTATTGTTAATATGTATTCAATTTCATATTTTATACATATTGTCGGATTCCCTCTACGGGCCGACCGCTTCCGCCTAAGCGAGGTGTTCGCCGATCGCTTGGCGAACGCCTATGTAGGCTACTGGGGCAAAAGAGCTCAGTCACCAACCACGCACTGCTGGTAGAAGGGCCGATCAACCCGGGACCCCCAACATATCTTTGCACTAATGTGATCAATCATCTAATACTTGTTTTCACTTAACACTCACCTTTGTAAATCAATTACAATCAACTTTAAATGTTAATATCTTAATAAATACAAGCATCAAATGCTCGCTTACGCTCGCTTTTCTGCTTGCACAGCCCTCTCTACCACTTCCACCCTCCC